>NW_008709379.1:5349648-5524658 GCF_000327385.1 Lottia gigantea
CATTTCTGATTTTCACAGGAAAGCGACTGAACTTCAAATCTACTTCCGGTTGAATAACTTCCGGTGTAATTTATGTAGGTCAACAAAATTCGGCTGATCTTTGGCAAATAAAATTTTATGGCCGATTTTAAAATAAAATCCAGACCGGAAGTGATACTTTGGCCGCCATATTGAAAAAAAACACTTTTGTAAAACTCAAAATGGGGCCTCAGGGTAAAAGTTGATATGCTCAAATTTGATGTGAATGTATTCTGCAATCGATTGCGCAAAAAACATTGGGAGCCGAATTTTGAATTTCGCTTTTGCTTTTTTGCAACTTCCGGTTGAAATTTTTTAAAGCTTTAAACGATCACACCATGTGACCTTGACCTTTGATGACCTTGACCTTCATAGGGTCAAAGGTCATTGACCTTGGCTATCATTTGATACTTTGACCTTTGACCTCCGACATGTACTTCCGGTTTTATAGCTATCCGTAAAAAGCCAAATTCGCAACTTTGGACTGCTCTAGCACGTGACCTAATTAACCTACAGGGTTAATTTTTTCGGTTTCCTAATGTGCTTCTCATGCACTTTACATAGATATATAACAATCGTTATTTTAAGGCAAAATTGAAATTCGTGATTTTTTCAAATTTGAGGTTTTTTTTACAATATTTGCGTCTTTTTGAGCTTGGTGTATGTATATCTTATGATCTATTTGATGTAGAATCGTGATATTTGGAATACAACTAGACACTTTGAATATGAATTCACCTATGACAAAAAAACTTATGTGGGCGTGGCACATCCGGGTTGAATTACTAATTGTTTACATTTTGGGGCTGGGGCATAACTCGCATAGGATGCGTTTGTTCAAAAAGAGACTTTGCACACAATTACCTCTTCCTTTTGGCCAGTATGTATTAACAGCTCAGTTGTTTCAGCTTTATAGTTTCAAAAAAGGAACGGGTTTTAACATTTGGATATTTTCATTTTTCGATTTTGACCCTTGTTGACTTTTGTTGACCTATATCTTTTGACCTCTATTATGTAGGAACTTGACATTTGGAACATAACGTAACATTTTGAATATTGATTAACTTATTCAAAAAAAATTGAGTTGGGCGTGGCACTTCCGGGTTAAATTACTCATTATTGACATTTTTGGCCAGGGGCATAACTCGCAAAGTATACATTTGTTCAAAATGGAACTTTTTACACAATTACCTCATATTTTGAGCCACTTTGTCTTAGAATTTTGGTTGTTTCCGCTTCATAGTTCAAAAAAAGGAAAAGGTTTTGGAAATTCAAAATTTTCAATTTTTGACCTTGACCTTTGTTGACCTTGACCTTTGTAGGATCAAACGTCATTGGCATTGGCTATCTATTTATACTTTTATATTTGCTGTCCTAAGTCAACTCCTGGTTTTATAGTCGTTAGCAATTTGAAATTTTAATGGCGTATATCTCTTGATCTTGACCTTTTAAGGCCTTCTCCTTTACAAGTTCAAAGGTCATTGACCTTGGCTATCTGCTGATACTTTCATTTGTGAGGTCTGACGTCCACTTCCGGTATTAAAATCTTCTAAAAAAAAAGGAAAATTTCTCAACTTTAGACTGTTCTTGCGCTTGATCTAATTATCGTGGAAGGTTGATTTTTTCAGGGTCTTTTGCATTTTGCTACATTTGCAAAGTCCCACTCTGTGCCACGTGTGGCTCTAGTATGTATTTGAATTTATAAGTTAAAAATATAATATTATCCATTTCATTAAAAATTTTGTCATTTCTGAGGTTTCCAATGTTGAGAGTGAGATAATATGATGACACTGAAAAGCCATATTTCTGATTATTACACAAGTCGTAAAATGGTACAGCAAATCATCGAGGTATTGCCACTGGTTTTGCCACAAAGCATCTAGTAGATGAGAACTTTAATTAGGTTATTCTTGTTTTTTTTTTCTTACTTCAACCAAATATTCTACACATATAATCAATGGACAATGAATAACTGGACATAATTTCATAGCAAATGGTAACTGCTATGCATAATATATATATATTTTCTGTATCAATATGAAATTCAGCCTACCTGTGTTAAGGATAATAAATCAGATGATAGAGAACACTGTTTTGGTATTGCTTCTAATATAATATCATTGTTACTATGACAACCATAAACATCTGAAACAAAACAATTTCATATTGAGTGAATACACACTCACACAGACACAATTAAATCCTCTCTTTTCAACGTTTATCCATGACTTACTACTCAATGATGTGAGCATCTCCTTCACATAATTTTTCAATAAATCAAGTGAATATATTTTCCTGACTAAGTTGTTTCAAGTTAATAAATATACCTACCCTCATCATCTGTGGTGTCAGGAGGTTGAGATTTTAATGTATAAATACGTCGTAAATGACAGTTAGCAGATATACAAACATCTTCAATAGATCTGAAAGTCTGTCCTTTCCATACATCTCCAACCAGAGATATCATATCTAAACATAGGTTCAACCACTACAAAATACATATTATCAAATATACAGATATAATGGTACTACAAGCATCAGAAAAGGGGTATGATATGCGAAAATGACATTTTTATAAAACATTTATTCAGAAAAAAAGTAAAACCATTTATATCATTGAAATCCTCACAAAACACCCATCAGTTTACCACCATACTAATACATTTACAACATTGACAACTCAAGATTGATGTGTTTTTCACTTGTTAAAGGGATTGTAAAGTGGTATTCTAGCCTTTTTATGTGTTTTCAGGAAACCTTTGACATCTATTTGAGACATTTCAATTCTTCGTCTGATGCCTGTGGTTCCTACAATTCCAGAAAGAGTTAACTGGAAATGACACAGCTACTGCAAGAGAATTCGTAACCAACCCGATACACATGAAAGGCTAGAGAACCTCTTTAAATCCCTATATGCAACGTCAACCTACATAATATGGCATATAAAACACCATAATTTAGTTCTAACAAGAAATCAAAGATCTCCTGGGCATGAGTGTTTTTAGTCGAGACAAAAATTCACTTACATAAAAAAGGTCATCAAAAAATTTTACTTACTACTGATCTTTTTAATACTGTTAATGGTATTTTAGCATGAAGTGGAGTTACTTGTGTTTCTTTTTGTGATGTAGATAGAAATAAACGTCTTTTATTATTACCAATATCATTTAAACTACAAAATAGCAAAGTATAGGCTATATATATATAATGTCAGTAAATAGGTTCTAGTATTGCATGACTAATGCATGCAAAGTCATGCATCTAACAATCACAGATGGAAATCAAAAGTCTTTTCATTTTGTACATAATGGGAAGAATTGAAATGTAAGCACCTCTGTTCTTCAAGAACATTATGCCAACATTTAAAATCATTTAACATAAGGATCATATTTTGAATACTCACCCAATCTGAATGGAAAAATCTTGTCCTTTATTAACATAAACTTGAAAAACTAAAAAATGTTGCACCAATGCCACTAAAAAAAGAATATCTTACTGATGAAAAATATTGACCACTTACATATTTTCACCCAGTAGGCATTTATGACCAGATCAAATAGCCTCAAAATTGAACAGGATGGTAATCAAAACATTCAACAAGATGTGTCTAGAAACTTACATGATTGTTTGGAATCTTTAGGTGTAGATATTTTACAAGCAGCTGGTGTTCCTTCTAATATATACACAAAACTTTTCACATCCTTCGCATAAATCTGAAAACACCAAATAGAATATGAATCGTCATTTCTGATTTTGAGCTACAAAACTAACTTAAACAATGATTGTACAGATTCAAATATTCTGAGCTCAACATCTCCATCACATTGAATACAATTATTGTACAGCCGCAAAAAATTATCAATTTTAAAATCGAGTCCAAATAATCCATCTGCTTTGCTTTTGCAGGCTCAAATATGACATTAATGCAATGATAACAATGTGTACTGGTATTATCCATGACAGGCCTATGGACAACAGTAAAAAGCCTACCCGTTTGACTCCACCAGTTACTTTCCAATTACTTGTTGAATCTTTACCTTGGGCACTAAATATTTCAAAATATGGACCACCCTGTATAATGATTAAATACAGTGCAACATTTTTTAAGACCTATCATACTTTTCTAAAAGGAACATGATTGATTTTCTTCTTGCGCATGGAGAAAGGTGTGATTATTAAAAAATCTTTCTTTTAAAATACAATGTCCTCTACCTCCACAGTTTCACCTTTCTTGCCATTAAATTGTTTTAAAAGTTCAACTTTAATCATTTAAGTCAGAACAGTTCAGAAGAGTTTTAGTCTATTGCCACCTCCAACAACAGGAGCTTCTGCTCTATAAAATATTACCTGATAATCATTCTTATACATCTTGAACTTGAAACATTTTCAACTGTAAAATGATAAAAATAATAAGAGTTCAGGGTAGTTCAACTTAATGTCTACATCTCTGGAAAAAACAGCCAAGAGTTAAGAAAAAGAGAGGCAATTGACCATTACTCTACCTAATAGTTGGCCAAACTAATTTCAAACAAGATACATGGTATACAAAACATTTCTATGTATTTGCTACCTTTATACTTTACAGTGAATTGTTTGGATAGATATAAGAAGAATATATACTAGAATCATTAATTTTTATTTTTTTTAGATCCTTTCGAAATTACTATTTTACTTAGTTTACTAAATATCAACACCATAATAGTTGTAAACAACACTTTAACCCTGTGCAGTGCTTTATATTGAATAGTAATTTGTTATTTTCAATCACCCTAATCTCTAAAGTCCAAAAGATAAAACTCAGTGACAATAATGAAGGTGGCCTAGTAAATATCGATATGCCTATAACAGTGCATCTTGCCCAAAACAGATCCCCATTCGTCATACTTCCTCAGAGCCATAGTAATACAAGTGATGAATTTTACATATTCATAGATAAATATTGTCCAATCAAAATTGGTCCTGGAATCTTTCTAGGAAATCTCAGACAATACAATTAAACAAAACGAAAGCAGCGTGTCATTAAATGTATTGATTAGTATGAACGATGCAAAATTAAGTAAGATGTAAGTAAGATGTAAGTAAGAAGTGGAAAATATGTATTCTTATCTCTTCAAATGAGTGACGGCAAATCAATTTTGTGTTTTGTTCTCCCGTTCTCATTTCCACATTGGTCATATTCAAATAGCACCAATCTCATTTCCACAGCCACAAACCGAAGTGTAAAAAAGGACTTAGTTAAATACGGGTTAATAAGTCCATGTCAAAAACATGTATTCACATTCCAGATTTACTACTGTATAAATGTGGAAAGTTGCCATTTTTTGACATTTACATGCAGGCTTACCGCAAGTTAATGTCGGAACATGAAATGTTTACATCTTTGCATTTGGCACCATTTCTGAGCTCTCTTTACATATTGGCATAAGTCATACTAATATAATGATGCCAGCCCAGCAATAGTGTGTACTCAACTAGGCCCAGACCTGTATGTTTACATCTCCCTTGCTGTAAATTCAATATTATTAGTATAAGTTATTTGGAAGGAAATAATTCGAGAATGTCTCAAACCTAATTCTAAACTTCTTGTTCTCAATATTTCCAATGTCAGCCATTCTTAAGGTAAACAAATCGTAAGCCAATCAAATCAGCTAAAGGAAAGACTAAAGGGGTATTCGAATCTGTTCAAAATATTCGTAATCACTAAATAGGTATGAAATATGATCAGGAAACTCGTTGGATCGGGGTTTTCTCCTATTTGGATTTAATGGATCTAATAATCAACATTGACCATCTTGTTTTGTTTTTGTACCTTTTTTGTTAAGGATAAGCCTAACTTGCCGAATTTTTTGAAAGAAAGCAATTAATCTCCATAAAATCTAAAGCCTTTTAAAATAGAGCTATATTGTTCTAGAAAAAAAAATCCCTTGGCCTAACCTTTTTTATGCTCAGACCTAGTTGATCGCCTGTTGTCTCTTTCTGAACTCTTGCATGGCTCTTTTTTTCATAAAGTTTGGAACTCCCGGTAGGCCTATATAATGTAGTGTTATAATGTGTTTCTTTGCCTTGCCCTTGGCCTTGTACTTCGTTGGAAATTATAGGCCTAACGAAATCAACCTTTTTGGTTAATTCTAATTAAATAATGTTAATTATATGCCTAAAAACTACATCTAAAGTAAAGCAACTTTAGGCCTAAATGTTAACTCCTAGAAAATCTATGTTTTGTAGGGCATATGATTTTTTGTTCCTCTCTTTAAAATGCAGGTGAATCAAACTAGACATTCTGAAAATCATACAAATATCTGACTATATTACTATAGGTAGTCCAAGCCCTTTAACTCCTTATTAGGCTACTTCTTTGACCATCCCTTTATTGAAAAAAATTCCACTTTTCTAATGAAAAGAATGTAGCTGGTTTTACTTCTCTTTTTTGGAAATGGAAATTTGGAAATTTGCTGTTGTCTGCAAACTGTAAGAAAAGACAAAATGACACCCCCATTCTTTAGATCGTTTATCCCCTATTTACCCTAATGAACAAATTACATGATAATTTAAAATTTACATGTATGTACTCTGTATGAATGGAAAAACAATTAAAGGCAGAGGTCTAAAAATAATGGTTGCAAAAAGGCGTGAGTAGAGTTGCGTGCAAATTGCTCGCATATTATACACGAAATGACCCTTGGGCGATTTAAAAGTCATACGGTATTTACTCGTAGTCATTGACAACAAAATGGCTGCTCTTGCAAATTATTGTTGATCTGTGGTCAATATTAGACAATGTTTCTGATCATTAAAATTCGTGAAAAGGTTGGTTGAAATATTATTTTATGAACTTTTTAACTTATTGATTTGTAATTATCTGTAAATTTTAAATATTTAAGTTGAGTGCGAGTTGTAATTTGATTTGTTATGATTGTTGCTAAACCCATTCAGTGACAGCTAATAGTAGGGGAAAGGAAGTACATTTTGTATCAGCCGGTGTGTGTTTTCAGCATACAGTGTATATTCAAAAAAGTGTTAAACTGTTATAAAAATACATACTTTTAGGATTTTTGAAACCTCTCAGAAGAAAAAGGTGTATCATAATAAATCACAGACTTCTTATTTTAAGGTACCCGGTATGGTACTATAATTATAGTATATACAGTGGTGTAACCTATTTTCGTGCATATAAGGATTTAACACCGAATTTCGTCAAAGTTAAAAAAAAAGAAATTTTTTTTTTATGTCTTAAATGTTTCCTCAGATATTCTACAAAATAATTAAGATTCGTTTGTTTTGATTTTCTGCATGAATCCTTCACTTTGACCAATGTTTCATGAGCAACCAACTCGGCAACGGCCGCCGATTACGTCACCTATTTTCGTGTACAATGTTTGAACTATAAATAAGTCAAGAAAAACACGTTGTATGCATACCCAGTGGTATAGTTAACTTCTCTTAGTATTTATCTTTAATATCAATTCATTATAACTAGTGACAATTCCTTCAAAGAAACACGATTTAAAAAAAAAATAGTGACTGACAAAATAAGATATGTAGCGTGATTTATTGCTAAAAGTCACTGAAACAACATAAGAATATGGCCCACTTTGTGTTCCATAGAAATTTTCTGCCGACACGGAATCCGCTAATGGTCACGTGACTTCATTCGTTGGACTACATTCTAGCAGACGACACTTGGAATTCCAATTACCGCTTGGTATTATAAGAAAATTCGGCCGATAAAAAATGGTGACGTTTGGTAATAAGTGAAATCCGCCATTTTGTATTTGTCAAAGTATACATTAATACATTTTACCTTGCTTGAAACTACTGAATTCATTCTACTAGCTTACATTGTACAGAAAACCAATGTTTATCAAAACAAGCAAATGCGGAGGTCATGCAAGGTCGCACATGTAAATTATTAATCCTTTCCAGAAATCCACGAAAAATACGTTACCACGAAATTAGGTTACTTGACTGTAGTGTAAACTCGCTTTTTTAGGGTAAATTCTAAAGAATTTCATCAATATCATTTGATTGACTTACTTAGTTCTAACTTTTTCCTTTAAGGTTGTCTTTTGAATGTCATATCATATAACAAGACAGCATGTAATCAGTAATCAATTGAGCACTAACCTCTTATTATATAACACTATGAAACACTATGAAGATGAATAATTATTGTTTGTTAGGGATGTTGATTTGACTTGTGGTATTTGTTGGTCATGTCTGATTAAAACCAAAAAAACCAGAGTTCAACCTTAAAGGGATTGTAAAAAAATTTTATGAGTTTTGAAGGGACATTCCGCTTTTTTTTTGTAGGTCGTCAATTTTGCGGCTCAAATTTGTGAAAACTATACACTAAAATCTAGAGAAATGTGCCCTCTAATGTATCTAAATACCAAATATATTTGAAAACATGACTAAGGTTTTGAAGTTTGTTATGTTTTTTGCACGCTGTTTGAAATCTACTGTACAGATTTGAGTAAAATAAACGCCTCGTAGGTATTCTTAAGGTTTCAACTAAACAGAACGAGCCATTATAACACCAAATCTAGGTCAAACTGCTTAATTAACAATTAGTACTCTCTGTTTCTAATTATGCCCTTTTAAAACAAATTCAGTTTAATTCAGAAGATACATAGATATAAATAGCACACTTTAGAAATATTTTCAGATATAATTTACGATGCTTTTGAAAATGAAAACTTTTTACAAAAAGGCGGAATTCCTCTTTAAGAGAACATTCTAAAGAAGCAAACATCTCCTGATGACACTGGGTTTTTGAGTCCACATATCTGACAGTGTATTTGGTCGATGTAAATAATATTACACAATTACTGTGCTGTTGGAAGTCTTTATTTGATAAAAAATTGGGTGCTGTAAGTACTATGAAGGATGTTGTTGCTATTTGGGCAAGGCATGTATGCTCTTTCAGAACACCTGATGCCACTCTTTCAAAGAGTTTGTCTTATGGACATTCTGTTTTGAGTAACATTGTACATTCAGAAGACCTGAGTTTTGTCAAAAAAACATAAAAATCCACCTTTGTGTTGACTGTTGAATGTATATATAGATCAATATTTAATCAATATAGTGACGTCCTTTGAATTCTATCTCTGACTTCCAGACATAAGCTTACTATACTATCAAATTACCTTTTAATTAAAAGACGATATTATGTATAAAAATCATATAGATTCAGAATTATTTCAGTATGTAATAGTTCTTTCCACTTTAGACAAACCATTTTGTTTCTAAAAGAGAGTGTGAAAGTTTGATTTCTTGCTGTTTTTAGAACATGAGATACTTGTATATAATTATTTTCAGCTAAACTTAAAGTCTTTTTACTTTGATCAGTAGCCTTAATAAAGTTTTACTGATTATTTTTAAAGTGAATTGAATTTTAGCTGCATAGTAATATACTGGTACATATCAATCATAGTCTTATATTGACTTTGAATTATCATGTTGAATGTAAACAAACACTCTTTTAAAAAGGTTTTACAATTTGGCAAAAAATAAGAGTAATACTATGTAATGATGATAATATTTTATTTGTAGTTTTGTGTATAATGGGAAATGGAGCCTCGACAGAGACTGGTAATATAATTGTAGAAAACCCCCAAAATCCTGGTTCACAACAATTACGCAGCAGAAACACAACACCTTCTAATATGGCATCTAAAGCTAGGAAAACACCTACCCCACAAAAGTCAAGAGACTCTTCATTTAATGAAGAAAAAGGAAGAGATATAGGTGAGTTACCTACTGTGAACGATCAGGGTTTTTCTGAAAGAAGCTTCAGTTTTCATCCTTTTGATTCTATTGAAAATTGGTATTTATAATCAGGCAGGAGGGATATTTAAGATACCGGTAGTTCAAAATTGACTATGTTTCTATGAAAGATCTGTAAAAGATAGTAATCAAATCAAAATATATCAGTTTTTACAATCTCATCTTACAAAATGGATAGTTTCTTGTAAATAATACCTATTTCAGTCCAATATTCCAATATTTTGGTACTATACTAGTTATTATCTATAAGTTAATATGCGTAGTGGCCAAAAGATTTTCTTTACAATGGACAAAATGTATTAGAAGTATATTGGTTTGAACTTAGTTTACAGCTTATCGGGAAAAAATTTGTAAATATAGTAGATAAGCAGATGGTCAAAATAAAAAAGATTTATTATATTCTTTTTTGTTTCCTTATCGTACGGTACTAGCATATATTTTTTGTTTCATTTCATTAAAAACATGTTGTTTATCATCTATATATGTAAATAATCAGTGATGTGTCAGATTTCGACTGGGGTGATCATTTCATTTCTTAGGGTAAAAAATCAATAAAATGAGAGATTAGTAATGAAATATTAATGAATGATGTGTGATAAGTATAATTAACTTCATCCTGAATATCTAGGTTAGTCTATTGTTTATCCCAAACATGCTGACTATATCTAGTGATATCTTTCATAAAACTGAAAGAACAAATATCAAAATCAGCTCTGCTAGAAAAAAAGCAACTTTTATTACCAATGAAAAAAAAATTCATTATTAGAAACTCCCTTTCTTAATGAAATATATGGTATTTGATTAAATCAATTGTGAGAAAGTCGAAGGTCAATCGTGGCTTTCATAATATAAGAATTTCTCTAGGGACCTTCACACTAAAGTTTCCTTTTATTCTTTTTTCCCTCTTGCCTCTGTAAAACAACAAATTAATTTGCACTAGTCTTATTTAGAAAATAAGTGATAACAGTTTTGAAGAAATAGTTGGTTAACATATGTTAGAAACATTAACTGGAATGCTCAGTGGCCTAATTACTTTATCTTTATAAACAATGTACTAATTATTTAATTAGATTATCCCTTAATGTTTTATTTTAATTCCACACATCTGTCCATATACATTACTTAATATACCTCATATAGACCAGGTCATTTAAAATATACTGTGTAAAGGATTAGGTTGGATTAGAGTCCTTTTATAACATACTGTATATCATATTCTTCAATCTGGTAGGGATTAGGATAATCTGTTCGTATAAAATGAAAGGTAAGGTTCTGTATAAAGGTTTAAACTGGGATTTATTGATATTTCTATTGCTAGGTCAATTAGACATTGATTTTTGGATTAGGATGGATAAGTGCCTATTCCCTGATGCATAACATTGTTTATATTTTCCAAATCTGTGAAGGAAATACAGAATAGACTTATGACTTATTTTTCTTTGTTTATATACGTCCACATTGTAATTGGAAAATTATATTGTTGACATCAATATCCATCATTAACTTCACAAGACCTTAAGCATAAAAGATTTTTATAGTTTTCAACTGATTTTGATGAAGTTTTGGACTCTGGTTATCTGCAATGATTAGAACCTGAGGATAAAATGCTATATATATATATATCTCTTACAAATGACAAAAAATTGGTTACAACTTGATAAACACAAAAATTCAATAAAGGTTAAGTCACTAGAAAAATTGCAAAACACATACAACTTTGAGGCCAAATAGTCACATAATTTTTCACTTTACCAAATTTTAATGTGGAAGTTTATTGCTGTCATCCTCATCTGTTCATCTATACGTCCACAATAACAACTTGTCACATTTGTGTTAGATTTTTACCAAATTTGGTGTGTTTGTTTACAAGATGTTGGACAAGTTAAAATCTTAAAGAATATGAAATAATTTCTGAATTACAGCCCTTGATATACCAAACATGTGTTAAAAATAAAAGTGGTTGTATCTTGCCAAGCAACCACTTGTTGAAATATGTTACAGATGTTTTTAACAAATAATAAGATGACTTATTATTTAAAAACAAATTATCATCTGTTACAGACGGTAGTTTTGATGGTATAGTGATACATGTAGCACAATCTGGATTCTCCGAAAATCAAATAGAGGTCAGAGAAGGTCAAGTAAGTAGCTATATAATATCAATATTTATCACTATATTAAATTATTTATTTGGCTAGCTCTATCATTATTAGTTCTCTTGTTTACTTTTGATAAGTATATAAATCTATTCCTATGTTGAATAGTCTGTTTATTTATATATAGTTACATAGAATTAACTGTTTGTTATTCTATTCAAACAAATCATATTGGATAAGTATTTCAATCCAATCATATTATACGACAAAAAAAGTAACATCAGGGCAAATAAAAAACTTTGTTCTATAATATGATGATATCGATTATATTGTTTTTTTCTTACCAAGTTTTTTTTATATTATCACAATGGCTTGTAAAAATAATCTTGACTCTTCTACAATTGAATGTTAGTGACATCGTCAATAAGTTTGACTGTGCCGTTTGATTTATGAACAATATAAGAGTTATTGTTCAGGATTTAACCAAAATTATCAATTGAAGAGGAGATTATTTCTATGAATATAGTTGAAGACTTGAGTCTTAAAACCTTCATACTTTACCACTAATGGTAATAGGATTTTAGGGCCATGACCAAAAATTAAACCCATCTTGAATTTTCATAAAATTGACCCCTTAGTTTCACTCAGTAACTGATTTCAGGATGAAAAATTTAAATGCTGGTACCATGGTATATTTTTCAGAGCATACAATTTTTATGGGAAGATAAATCTTCTAAATTAAGTTTATTACAAGTTGTACATGATGGTGAGAAATTACGACCTGTTATTGGTGGATACCAGTCTAATCCTGAGGACTGTGATGGCCTGTTTAGACAACAGTTTAATCTGGAGGGAGAATATAAATTTGCTCTGTAAGTTATTTTCAAATCAATCAATTGAGATTATAATATGAATTGAAATATCATTTGCTATATAATTATGCTTCTCCAGAATGAAAAGTTTTCCTTTGAAAATAGTAGATAATCTAGAGGGAAATAGTAAGTAATTAGTCCAAAACTAATTAGTTCAATTGCAGACTTTTGCAGAGATTGATAGAAATCAGGCTTATTTCTGATGAATCCGATGAAAGGTCATATATTAATGAAGGAGCTACCCAATGACCATACTTGTATATTTGTTTTTCATAGCAGATAAGATCAAACAGGTTGTTGTTCTTTTAAAGATAAGTTTTTATTTGCAAATTAGATCTGGAATGAGATGTACTCCTCTCAATGTTATTGTCAAGAAAAGATCAGACTATGATGCTAGAGTAACAGATAATGGATTCCAACCAGAGATTATTAATATAGATATAGGACATTCAGTAAAATGGTGGTGGAAGAACTGTTCGGTACCACATACCATACAAGAGATCACCTACATCATGGATAGAGGATGTTTCCAGAAACAATCTGTTACTCCTAGGTAATAGGTCATACAACATTTCACACTGGTAGCCTATTGGTGTGTCAAATGTAGAATTGTAACTTTGCTCTGCTAGAACTATGGTAGGCCAAATGCTGCAGAAAAGTGAATCAAAGTGTATTTGTACTTCTAAAACAAGTCTCAGTGATGTCATAGACCATAAACTCAAGATATCACCTATTCAATATGCAATGCAATATAGATCAGTTAAAGCTGTTGCATGCAGTCAAAACAACATGTTTTGAGGTTCATAACAATGAACTAAAGTACTCCAATTTTTAAATTCAAATTCATGAAATGTCTTTTAGTTTTTATCTGTCCTTTTGTTTGATATTACAGTATGGTTGCCACAGTAACTGGTGCCTACAAACATACATTTCAGTAAGTTCATTTTATATCTATACAAAAAAAGTCAATAAAAATAGCTTCAGTATGATGCTGGTTCACAGGTATTATCTAATGACTTTCAGAAGGATTAGTTCAGTACCCAATTGTTGATACTTTTTAATATTGCCTTTTTTTAATTCTTTCCATTGGCTCTATTATGTTATTTTTCTTACCTTAGTTCTAATCAACTTTCTAATCATTATTTGATGAAGTTTTATGCATCTGAATGATTTCTCATTTTAGACGATCTGGTATTTATTATTTTTTATCTGAAAGTGGACAAGAAGTAGGAAAAACACATCTTTGTGTTGTACAAGTACATGATACATGCAGGTAATTATATTGTAATTTAAAAGATAAGTTTAGTAAAGCATTATAGTGACCGTTTTGTCCAATTTACAGCATACATTTTGACATATTTATATCATAGTAAGATATAAGAATAAAAAAATTATGCTTATAGTGCAAACAAATTTTTTAAAAGTTTAAAATGCTAGTTCAAAATAAATAAGAGTTGTGTTAGTTTACTTTCTCCATTTGAACACTGATTTATTAAATTCATACCGTACTTGGTTTTTACTTTAATGTCAAAAGAGGGAATGATCCTAATGATCTTCTGTGAGTTAACTTTCATAAAAACAATCTGTTTTCATGATTTTTTCACCATTACATTCAGTTTATTTTTGTTTTTAGATAATTATAGTAACATTTCAAAATATACCATGTAAATTGGCCATTAGTTCAGTTTGTACTTTGTGTTTTTTTGTAGAGAATACAAATTAGAGGTATTGGACAGTTCATTTCAACCTATGATATTATTAATAGAAGAAGGAGATAGAGTTTGGTTTCATTGGGATAAAAATAAGGTTGGTATTTACATAAACCAAAATATTGTGATCATATAAATGTTATTTTGATGTGATATACGTTTTCTTACTTGATTTGTTATTTCCCACACAATTTATATTTGCCTTAATTAACATTTCCTACTTAATTTACATTTCTGTCTTAATTTACATTTCTGTCTTAATTTACATTTCCTTCTTAATTTACATTTCCGACTTAATTTACATTTCTGTCTTAATTTACATTTCTGTCTTAATTTACATTTCCTTCTTAATTAACATTTCCTACTTAATTTACATTTCTGTCTTAATTTACATTTCTGTCTTAATTTACATTTCCGACTTAATTTACATTTCTGATTGACTTAATTTACATTTCTGATTGACTTAATTTACATTTCCGACTTAATTTACATTTCCTTCTTAATTAACTTTTCCTACTTAATTTACTTTTCCTACTTTATTTACATTTCCGACTTAATTTACATTTCTGACTTAATTTACATTTCCGACTTAATTTACATTTCCGACTTAATTTACATTTCCTTCTTTATTTACATTTCCTTCTTAATTTACATTTCCGACTTAATTTACATTTCCGACTTAATTTACATTTCCTTCTTAATTAACTTTTCCTACTTAATTTACTTTTCCTACTTTATTTACATTTCCGATTTAATTTACATTTCCGACTTAATTTACATTTCTGACTTAATTTACATTTCCTACTTAATTTACTTTTCCTACTTTATTTACATTTCCGACTTAATTTACATTTCCGACTTAATTTACATTTCAGACTTAATTTACATTTCCTTCTTAATTTACGTTTCCTTCTTAATTTACATTTCCTACTTAATTTACATTTTTAATCGCGTTTGTATTTAATTAATTTAACTTGATAATTTCTATGAATTATGTCATTTTAGTGTAAGAAATCCCACAGTGTATATGAAATTGAAGCCCCACCACTAGGATACAGTGATGATGAACCTTATATCGTAAGTTACAGTGAATTTATTTTAATTTAGGGTAGGGACTGAGAAGCAATAGGACACTGCACCAAGTAATTGAAATTCTACATTTGCAGACAATTCATATGTATGATGTTAGAATATAATTTTAAAATTTAATTTTACCTCTGAAATTTTGGGTATTGATAATATGATTAACAGAAATAATAATTGACATGACATAAATGTGTTTTTCAGCCAACTAAAGATGGGTTTAGATGGTCAGCTCCAAGGTAATTAGTTCATGTTTTTATCTACTGTAGATTTGATTGATGTGCTGTAACAATTTTTTTACTTGTCTTTGTGGCCTTGAATTAAGATATTGTGTGAAATACTAAAAAAGCTTTAAGTTTCTCTTGATCTTTTCACGGCTTTACTAAGGAGTCAGATCATATGCATGGCAGATGACATTTGAATTTTTTTTATTTCAAATTATTTTAAACACCAAAAGTGAAACTGTTATTGACATTTCTATTTTGTTCAATCCACAGTGGTTTTAATTGTATTACTAACTTCTCATTTCCTTATGTTGTATCAATCTGATCTTTTATTTTTAGCAAACAAGGTTTATTATCTCATCAATTTCATAAAACTGGAGTATTTTATTTTTCGGATCAGAATTTTGATGAAGCGGCAGAATATATTGGATCTGTTATTGTTAAACCTAAACAAAAAGAACATGTTATTCAATTAACAAGGGATGGTTTTAGTGCTGGTAAGTACAATATTTTCTTCAACAAAGTCTTTTCAGATTATGAAATTATCTATCCAATTTGCGGAGTATATGGCAGTTGTCCCATAGTTTCATGGCATTTTTGACAAATACTTTCAGCATGATAAACAGAATTTATTGAAAATATTCACACAATATTCTTATAGTACCATCAATAAATCAGTGTATAAATCTAGTTAAGAAATGACCTGAACATTTTTTCAGTTTATCAATGTTTAAACAGAAAAAACCCTGTATAAATGCGCGTAGACACAGTGTAGCAGCCATGTCCATGAAAGTCAATGATAAAAGTAGTCTGTTAGGGGCAGAGCTTATATTTACATTCTGTTTACACAGATGCAAACCAAATGCATGTGACCGCTGTTATCCAATCAAATTGTGTGAATGGAATCGTGATTAAATGTAAACTTGAAATAAGGTGTTAATAAATGCAATATCAAAGAATATGTCTTAAGTGGCCTCTATGTCTAAACAAACTTGGGCTGCTTCACCCACAAGCAAGGAAAACAATAGCCTGCCTGTGTGAATTTAGTTATTTAGCCTCTGTGTCTCAACTTTGCACCGTGCAACTCTCTTTCACTCATCCACCTAAACAGGAGAGTTACATTGCCCTTATCATCTTTTTAGAATTAAGTTATATCAGTACAGGAGATAGAATATGGTGGAAGTGGGATGGTGAAACAGTCACTAATTTTATTGATAATTTACTTATAATAGAAGATGATAAATGTTTAAATCCAGCCACTAATAATAGAACTAGTGAACCCATATCAGAAGGTAGTTTTGTTTATTAGTTGAATACTAGATAATGATAATAATATAATAGGTAATTGATGTCTGCTGGTAGGTGATAGGGAAAGAAAGACAACACCAGGGTAACCTTTTGAAGCAATAGCACTGGCATTCAAAGTTTTCTTCCCGAACTGAAGATTAAAACCCATGGCACTTAATCGTCTTGGAGATGACAATCCGACTAGCAACCGACTGAGTTATTCCACTGCCACAAGATGGAAGGATACTCTCCAATTATGAAAAAAAAAATTTATCACTATTTCAATATCAGAAGGTATCATTAGCATTGTAAATTGGGATAATTCGAAATATTATTATTTCAATGTCAGAATATGGTATTATTAACTTTTATTAAATTGTGATATAATATAATGCTATCAATAACTGAAAATCAAATATTTATTATTTTCTATTGTAGATTTATATCATATGTTAGATGAAGAATCAGCTAGCTTAATAACTATGTCTGGTTTAGCTACGTGTCAATTTACAACAATTGGAGTTTATCATTATAGAATAGCAGAAACAGATGAAAATATTAATACCTGTTCTGTCATTGTTAATCCTGGATCCAAGGTATGTATGTGAAAATATTAGTAAGAAGGTTGGTTGGTTTATGTGTACAAGGCATATGCTTTTGTCAATTTTTTTTTATTATTATTTTGTTGGCTACGATTTTCACATATCTTGATTTGATTTATTATTTTTCAGAATAACACCGTACATTTAACAGATGATGGTTTTGAACCCAAAGTTGTGACAATAAGACCTAATGATAGAGTCTGGTGGGTGTGGCAAGGTTGTAAAAAACAGCATAATATTATACAGGTAAATGTTTGGAATTTTCATTTCCAAACAATGGCTAATCCTCAAATATATTTCCGGAGCCGCGGTGGCTCAGTGAGTTAGACGCTTGCTCGCTAACCTGAAGGTCCAGGGTTCAATACCGGCATAGGTCGAGATAATGCCTTCGGATTTTTCAACCTGGTTCCCATTGTCAGTGATGCAGTTAAGAGGGGCTGACATGGAAAAAGCGTCTAGTCGTTCGGATGGGACAATAAACCGAGGCCCCGTGTGCTACAGGCTGTGCATGTTAAAGTTGGAAATCGAAAAAGAGCAGGCTAATGCCGCTGTCCTGGCAAAATTTCACTCATTGCATCTTGCATGGCATTGCCCATTTTCATTAGCCCACATGGTGCAGAAAAGTAGGATGTAAAACTCAATTCATTTCATTTCATTTTCAAATATATTACCATAGACAAAAATTCCACATGCTAGTAAATGTTACAGGTTTTATTTCTGAATGGCCTTTGGATCATTTTCTGAATATATTTGTTTCAGTTAAAGTAATCCTAGGTGATATATGATAATGATATAAAAATATTGGTTGTTTTCCAATAAATCACAATCCCTTTATGTGTTGTTTTAGGTGACTCATCAAGGGAGTTATGTTGAAAAAGGATTTTCTAGTGGATTGACAAGAGATTCACCATCAGCTTATGTTCATCAGTTTATCATGCCTGGTGTATATTATTTTATTAGGTTGGTTTATCAAATAATCTTTCATTTTTATACCTCCATGTTTCTCAATTATATGATTTCACATTTTTTGTGGACAATAACATTTGATTTTTTTTTCAAAATCTGGAGATGTTAGAACAGTCGTTAAAAGAGTAGCAAATGAATACAATTAGCATTTAACCTACTTTGTAACATGAAACATAAGTTACCATAAAATCATACATGTGTAATCTACCGATGTTGTCGGGTTTCTACCGCTTTTGGATGTTGTCTACCTCTCTACTGGCGGGATACCCAATTCTACCGATTTTTGTTTTTTTCCTGATCCAATTTTCACAGGACCTGCCGTTTTCAATGTTCAAACTCTCTACCCTAAATATCTATCATCACTTGCATCTTAATTGCCGGTAACACGCGTTAATCTCATCACGTAATAATATTATCATTGCCTGATTAATTAATCCCCAAATTAAGATTGTAATTTGATCTATTTTCACCCGATAATGTGTATTTTAAGCCCACATGACACTTTTTATAACAACATCCGGTAGATTCTACTTTCGCTTTTATAATAAATTTTACGGTAGCCCTACTTTTAATAAAAAACGAAATCTTGAAGTCTTCTCAGTATTTTATACCGTCAGTGTCAATCTGCGAGGTCTATAATAGGCCAATATAACATAGACATCGTTTCAGAATTAATTTTCATTATCGGTAGATTATCATACGCGACTGGATGTCTAATTCTTATGTAAACTCAAACTTCGTTTCATAAAATTGTTTTGTAATTTTACTGTAGCCTGTAAACATTCATTATATTGCCTGCATAACAGGCTTACTTATTACAAGTCTTTCCATTCTGAAGAACGTCAAAATGGAAGCGGAAAATTCAGTTCAATACTTCGTGAGAGTGTTGCAGGAAAAGTATTTAATGATCGCACTTGAGATATTTAAGATGTTATGAATTACACTTTTGGAAAAAGTAACATTGCCAGTACATATTATTTACTAAATATTGCTTTCAGAACATACTGATTTTTAATATGGTATTACATGTAGGCCTACCGGTACCATTTAATTTAGAAGGCTGGGATCATGCTTGATTTCTTGTTTTCAAACATTTCACCTTGACATTATTTTTGATTCAATCAATACTGAAGAATGATAATATCAAATTTTTTTCGGGCCCCTAAATTTAAAATATCAGGCATTATTTCTAGAATTATCCATAATTATAGATTGTTAATTTTAACTGTGTCATGTAGGCCTATGATCAGTTTAATTAATTTACAAGGCTTAAAGCTTATTTGAAAAAAAAAGAAGAAAAAAAACAATCAATTTGGAGTTTCAAATCACGAATTTACACGCTTTGGAAAAATCTCCCGACTTTTCACCCAATCTCCAGATTTTTCAAGGCAAATCTCCAGATTTTTTTTCCTGACCTGTACACATGTATGATAAAATGTGTTATTCTCTATTTCAGTGCTAATTTACCCAAATTATTTGGAGCAGTTGTAGTTTCTTCACAACCACAAGTAAGTATCCAACAGTTAGTAACTTAATACTTCTACCACCCTTATATGCCTTCAAACTAATTAACTATGCCCAACTATTTTAATTACATCTAATTTGCATTGTTTTTTTCAGGTACATGAAGTTAAAGTCAATGTAAAAGAATTAATACCAGACCCTATTACTATACAACTAAATGATATAGTTTGCTGGGTGTTCCGACAGCCTCAAAAACATGCTATACTTGATGTTAAGTCGAATGAATCTCTTCATGGTTCCTTATTTTCTCCTAGGTAATATTTTACTCAATAATTTTAATCGGAAACCTGGCAAATATATTGTCTTAAGTGATGATGTCAGAAGGTCAGATCACTTGTATTGTAGCCTTTGTGGCAAAGAAACCAAATTGAATGTTGTTATTATATACATTAAAGCTCATTTTCTAATCTCAAAACATCCAAATGTCATCATGATGTATTTTAGCTGTTCAAATTGTTGTATTTTGTAGGCGATGTCATGGTTTAGCTGTTACAACTTGTGGTATCAGCCATTATAATAGTTTATCATTTCATTATGGTAAATTAGCAGTAAGTATTGTTTATCTATTTAGATCTCTAATTTCCATAATATTATGATACTTCCTTTGAGCAGCTCAGGTAAATCATTATATATAATGTATTGAAAGAAATGATAATGCTATATATCATGTTATATTTTAGAGTAAAGAAGAGAAAATATCAAGTAGTGTTATTTGTGATGAAAGAAATGATAATGCTATATATCATGTTATATTTTAGAGTAAAGAAGAGAAAATATCAAGTAGTGTTATTTGTGATGAAAGAAATGATAATGCTGTTGTAAGAGTAGATAAACATGGTTTCCATCCTACCAAAGTTTATCTTAGCAAGGTAAAGATACCTCTACCCTTATTACAGGCTGCACTTTATCCTTCTATTGCCCAAGGAGAAAGCTTTGTGTGATGCCAATGATGGCAGGGACTCGATATGAACACATGTCATTCTTGAAGCACTGTCTCCAAGGTATATATACATTACATGTACTTTCATTGCCATAATATGATATGTTTCTGTATTTTGTATAATTATTTTTGACCAGTTTATAATAAAACTATTTTAGGGTCATTCTGTTTTATGGAATTGGAAAGGAACAAATGAAGAACATAATATAATACATGTTAATTCACCCAATTCAGATGTAAGTATTTCTTAGATTTGATATATCATGTTGATTTGTATTGATGGTTCTCATGTCTTATCTATCTGCTCATATTCCATAATGGATGAAGAATCAATTGGTATATAACTCAAGATCAAAATAGAGATTGATTCCTTCAATCAGAAATGAAGACAATTCCTTATAAAAATAGAATTGTTTGTCAATTTCAGCAACCATTAAATGTAATTGAAGGAATAAAATCCTTTAACAGTGGTAAATTATTACGTAATAATAGTTTTCTCTACACATTTGATGATGAAGGTGTTTATACTGTTGCTTCACAAGGAGCTCCTGGTTATTCTTGTAATATTTACATCAAAAGTCATGGTAAGTACCAGGATTTTCAAATATTCTTTTGCATATTTTTTGTTATGTGTATAAATGCAAATGCCTGAATATTATATAAGAGTTGAGGAATTGTCGCAGATGTAGGCTACTATAAATGTTGTCCTTGTACACTGCATGGCATTATCTGTTTGTGCCAACTAAGATGCAGTATTGTATATGCACTCCATAAAATTTTTGCTCTTTTATATTATTTATACTCTTATATGATATTGAATTGTGTTTAGCTAACAGATCAAGTCAGCCAATGATAGTGGAGGGAAATGGTGGAATAGTTGATAAGAATCACTGTGTAGAGCTATACTGTGATACCCCAGAATCAGATATATATTACACTACTGATAGTTCACCACCCAGTCTAGCTTCATCTAAAACTAAGGTAAGTCAACCTAGAGTTATTGTCCGTGATATCAGATATATATTACACTACTGATAGTTCACCACCCAGTCTAGCTTCATCTAAAACTAAGGTAAGTCAACCTAGAGTTATTGTCCGTGATATCAGATATATATTACACTACTGATAGTTCACCACCCAGTCTAGCTTCATCTAAAACTAAGGTAAGTCAACCTAGAGTTATTGTCCGTGATATCAGATATATATTATACTACTGATAGCTCACCACCCAGTCTAGCTTCATCTAAAACTAAGGTAAGTCAACCTAGAGTTATTGTCCGTGATATAGGATATATATTATACTACTGATAGTTCACCACCCAGTCTAGCTTCATCTAAAACTAAAGTAAGTCAACCTAGAGTTATTGTCCGTGATATCAGATATATATTATACTACTGATAGTTCACCACCTAGTCTAGCTTCATCTAAAACTAAGGTAAGTCAACCTAGAGTTATTGTCCTTGATATCAGATATATATTATACTACTGATAGTTCACAACCCAGCTTCGTTCGAGTTATTGTCCTTGGTGTGTTATATACAAAGGGTTGTAGCTTATGAGACTCTGTAGGGTTGATATCACTTGTCTGTAACTTACTGATTAGACATCTCGAAATTTATTTTAACTTCAAAAGAAGTTATAATTATATTGTTTTCATTCCAGAAATATGACAAGAAAAATGGTGTAATATTAAGCCGTAAAGGATATTGTTTTATAAGAGCTATATCTGTTGCTGAAAGTTGTATGGTTAGCCACACCTTTACTTCAAAGTATGTATGACAATTTCTTCTTGATAATGTTGAAAAATAGAATACACTTTGGTACATTTCAAAAGTATTGAGTGTGTTTATGGATATTAAACTGGAAAATCATCAGCAGTAAGTTTGATGCTTGGATGCTAATCTGTATGTTCAAGTTTGAATTAGCTGAATTAGGTTAAGATTGTGCCTTAAAAACCTTTTAACTCAATTACTTTTCCTTCCAGTCGTTTTACAGTTCAATCACATGATAATGATGATGATGATAATGAATCAGATGTAGAGGTAGAAGTTGTCAATGAAAATATACAGAACTCTGCTAAGGTATTGTATTTCTAGAGTATTTCTTAGTAATTATAATATACATAATCTTTATTTGAAAGGTTGAGAATAGTAATCAATTTGACATACAAAATTTTGCTATTTCTTAATTATTTCCTACTTTTATTTCAGTCAAACAGCAGTGACTGGGATTGGTTAAACTGTGCTCCACAAATTAAAGGATGTTTTACTGGACCTGGTGAAATGGAATTATTTTGGGAACAAGCAGCAGAAGCCAATAGACATTTGATTAAAGGATATAGTGTAAGTTATTAAATGATAGACATTCTTACAAGTACAACTAATTGCTAGTACTGTTTAATTACTGCTGTTCTGACGGAACTTCTAAATGTTCCTAAATTTGAACTGGTATCAGTTTTTTCTGATGTTTGCAGGCACTCAATAAAAGTTTAGATGAGTTACTGATATGGCATGATTTAATTTTGTTATATTGCAGGTGTTGCTAAATGGCGTGAGTTATTGTCCCTTGTTTCCTGCCCACAATAATAGTCTGAATATAACAGGTCTTGCAGGAAATAGATTTTATCAGATATTTGTGGAGGTTTATTCTAAAACCAATAATAGACCTCTCAAATCTAATGTCTTGGTAAGTTGATTTTATCATTTTTTGTATGTTAAAAGGTAGTATTTAGGTAAATTTGCCAGTCTTGTTTGACTATAACTAATATTTTATGATAAGATATATCCTGTCATTGGAATTTTGTCATGTCCTTTGCTTTTAAAGCTAGAAAAATGGTGAACATGAGTTGCAATCTTGATTTGCTGAGAAAATCTTTTTTTCTAGTTGGATTGAACAAATAATCCAGAAAAGAAGCCAAAATATTTGGTCAAAAACTATTGAGTAGACAGGATCCTTGACAAACTAAGATGTTTATTATTTCACTCAATACTTGATATCATTTTATCTGGTTTCTTAAACAGAATTTACGATGTCCTATCAAAACAAACGAAGGCGGACCGGTAATATCATTAGAAATACCTGATAAAAAGGACTCCATATCTATCGTGTGGATGGCTATAGATAGTCCAGATTGTCAAATAGAAGGTTATAGTGTATATATTAATGATCAACAGTGTGGGCCTAAGGTATTTATTAATTTACTAACATGTGATCACCTAAGTTCTAAATATACTCAAATGATGTGCATGATGTCTTGGTTGGTTCCTCTCCAGCTTAAATGAATAAACACAAATTTACCTCACTGTACATGATATTGTTTGAATAATTTGTAGGTATAATGAAAATGTCCCAGTATGTTATCTATGTGTGATGGCCATCATGTCTGTAAATTTAGATTCTAATTAAAGAGTTGAATTTATGTTTTGTAGTTAGTACCAGATCCTAACAGTAATAGATGTAAAGTTATAATTGGTAGTTGTTCCTATGATATACCATATAAAATATTTGTTGATGCTATAGTATCAGGTAGGCCTATGCTAATAATTGTTATTTTAATACTGAGTTATGAGAGGAAAATTAATTCAGAAAGATAGCATTATTACTCAAAAGAAATTTTAATTGATTCAAGGACCAGCATAAGTTGGTCATAGATAAATGTTATCTCTTTCATTGAGCCATTTCAATGTTTTCATAAAAAAAGACATCATTCAAGAGCTGTAAAAAAAACAAATCTATATGTCCATCTCATTGGATCTATTACCAAAAAGTCTAAAAATTGACATTTGGATATACATGTTGATTTGTAGGTACTGGTGAAACTAAGATGTCTAATGTTATTGAAATGCAGCTACCTCTAGATACAAGTGGTATTACCTTACCACCACAGAATGAGAGAGATAATGATGAAGAGATATATTGTGAATATGTTGAAATACATGAAGGTTCTGGCTATTTACCACAAATGGATGGTAAGTTTTTTTATTTTAAGTCTTTATTCCATCATTGTTCTATCAAAACAGTTTCAAGTATTTTTGGTCCATCAACTTGATTTTTAATCTGCTATTCTGCATACACATTGTTTAGACCAATAAACAACGAATCTCCATTTCTTTTTAGATGAGAAGAATACAAAAGAAGAAGTTATTGATATGAATTACTCAAAAGGTAAGAATTATACAATCTTCCAAATATTCCTTCTTAGGATGATCTTTCTGGACCAGTTGCTGAATTTGGAACAATATGGCATTTCTACCTATCTTCCAGTTACGGCAGTCCTACAGTTTATTAGATTTTTTTAAATCGCAATACTTAACATTTGTAAGAAGTTTGTGGATGGTTGAAATTGGAACTGTTGATTTTTATTATGATAAATAGCATTTTGGCTGTAATTTTTCAACTTATAACTTATTCTAAATGATTCCTGTGATAATATTAATTTTAACTGCATGTTAAATGTTGTGGAAGCATGTATATTGTTTAGGTTTTTTGTTTGTGTTTGTTAGTTGTCATTTATATGTATTTAAGATACAAATCACATACAGGTATATTCAGTTTAGTTGTTGGCTTGTTCAGGTTTGTGAGATTTGCCGAAAGTTTCTCTCTTTAATATGGAATATGGGAAAATAGCATGAGCATGTAAACAGTTTATTGTTGTTTAGGTTGAATCATTTACGGCTTGGATATAAACCACTGCTACATTCACAACAAACTGTATTTTATCTATGTTTTATACAATGACATAATATACATTCTGACATCACATCTCATATTCAGGAGATGATTTCATCGCAATGATTGCATGTAAACTATTAAACCATAAACACACACATATATACATATATAGTATATTGTATATGCAGGTGAAGATCCAGATCAGATCTGAATCAGCTTGAACACATTGAAGATCTGAATCGGCTTGAACACATCAAAGATCTTAATCAGATTGAACACATTGAAAATCTGAATCAGCATTAACACATCAAAGATCTGAATCAGCATGAACACATTGAAGATTTGATTCAGTTTGAACACATCAAAGATCTGAATCAGCATGAACACAGTGAAGACCTGAATCAGCATGAACACATCAAAGATCTGAATCAGCATGACCACATTATTGTATAAGAAGAGGTTAATGTTACAAAGAAACAGATACATTGTGTAATTGAATCAGCATGAATATATAAATAAGCATGAACACACAGAACACTTTTGAGCATGTACACATTGAATGTATGGATTAATCTGATCATTGTATAAATGTATGAAAATATGAATAACAGAAGTCTACTATATATGCATCTAATATATGGATGCAGTTTTCAAGGAAACTTTTTGATTCTAGGTATTGAGCCATTATCAGAGAAAAAAAGATCTATGAAGACATATGCTTCTATGGATACCTACTCCAAAGCATTTCTAGAGAAAAAATCAAATAATATTGATCAAAGTCGACAAGAATTCTTCATAGAAGATGATCTCAAAAGAAATTTCACTGCCCCTAGACAATCACAGAAATCATTTTATGCTGTAGCCAAATTTATGATGAACTTTATTAGAGCTCAAAAACGTTTGCAAGTGTTCAAGAAGGGTCCCAAGAAGCTGCCACTAAATTGGGGAGTACTAAAGAACGTTTTTCACAAAACAGTACAACTTCATGGTCATGTTGAAGTTGGAAAGAACATTCCTGAATTAGATCCTGAACCCGAGGAGGAAGTCAAAGTAAAGCCATCAAAAAGATTGCCCCTGAATAAACTAAAAAGATTTGTAAATGTCAAGCAACAGTTATCTCGAGTTGTAAAACCATCACAACAACAACCTACACCAGAAGTTCAAAAGAACCCTTCATACACAGAAACAAAATTTGAATTACCAAAACAAAATTCCTTCAGTCGATCAGAAACTGAAACAAGACATCTGATGCCAAGACAAAACTCACAATCAAGATCTGATCACTCTGAAACTAGATTACAGTTACCACGGCAACACTCCCAAGGTTATCAGTCTGACAGAAGACTTCAGTTACCGCGTCAAAGCTCACAAGGCTATTCAGACAGTTCTGATCGAGGATTGAACATGCCACGACAGATGTCTCAGTCCCACTCTGATTACTCAGAAACCAGATTTGAGTTACCAAGACAACATTCTCATAATCCTTCAGAATATGCCCAAAGATCACGAGAAGGGTTTGCCAAGATGAGAAATGTTCGATCAGAAGACGAAAGGAGATATCATCAGCATGATCCAAGAAAACATACATCTCATAACAGAACATCATTTGATTATTATCAAGATGATATTGAAGAGGTCTCCTTTGATTCAGAATTTGATGATTCCACAGATAGATCCTATAGAGTAGTAGAACGTGCTGAAGACTCTGGCCAATTTGGTGAACAAAGTAGAGGACCTGGTCGTCATGGTAAAACAGGCAACTATTTCCATGATTTGTATGAAAGACAATTAGAAGTGGATTATGACACACCAAGAAGGAGAATGCATCATGATTTGGAACAAACAGATTCAGAAATATATCATTATGATTCTTTGTATGGCAGAAAACCAGAGCATACCCAAAAAATAATAAAAGATAATTTCCCATATAAGGATGAAATTGGTATTTATCCTCCACAGTTAAATTACTATGATAGAAAAGTTTTGCCACCTAAAGAATATGGCGGTATGCTTGACCGCTATTTGGAATGTTATCAGCAAATGCCACCAGAAGGTATGTTAAGCATGTGTCTTTATTAGAATCATCGTTTTAGCTCATTGGTCAATTCTGGAACCAAGTCTTTTGTTGTATTATTATGATGAATGGAAAGTGTTATGATGAAAGGTCAGAATTATGATAACTTAAAAGGATGTTATTGGTGACCAAAAACAAGTTTTTGTGGCTAGACGGTATGATGGTAATGATCAATGTTTTGCTACATGTAGTTTCCTTTAGTGTCCTCTGATTTTAGTTTAGTTTCATCTTTGGAAGTGTTTAGAAGTGTAAAGACCAGATAATCCATCCTATATATCATTTGTTTACATATTTCCTATTGTGAAAGAGTGTTTATGTTCAGTCATGCTTGTGCTTCTTCTATAGTCAAAGATTATTTATGAATTTCTATCTTATTATTTGTAAATTTAAAATAGAAATATGAATTCATCCTTAGAAAGTGTATTCATCAAAGTGTACATATGATTTCAGATCAAAGTACATTCACAGAAGATCAATATTTACAAGGGAAGAGTGATGAAAAGGGAGGTAAAAAACGCCCAGGAAATACATTCCATATTGATTCTATGGAGAGTGAATCTGAAACTGAGACTGAAGATTCAGATGTAGCTTCAGATGATGACAATAATCTTGAACAGAATATTGTGATCCTTGATGCTGCCAGTAACAGAACACATGACACTGTACATTCCAAATCCAAAAAGAAACATAGAAGACGAAAAGACAAACCGAAACGTAAGAGGAAACATTTCTCACCACGTAAAGCAAGTTATGTGGATGTTGATGATGATGATGATGAAGACTATGCTGATGGAGGAAGACAGGGTAATGAACATCAGAGAAGACATGGTAAGAGAAAATCTGGTAGAACTACAGCTATTGTGGAAGTACAGCAAACAGTAGAATTGGATGTACAAGATAGTCGTTTTGGTGATAATAATCAAGAAATTACAGAACAGAAAAGATTAGCTGTACCAGTCTCTTCTAGTGCTAATATGTTACCAGTTGGTGAAGGCGAGGTAAATGTTTTACTTTCTGTAGCTTTTTATCCAGTTCTTTATGGTTGGTTTCGGTTTTTAGAAAAGGTCATTTCATATGGTCAACATGAACAATTATTATTAGTCAAGATGTGTTTACAATTTTCAATAATTGTGAACTTTCAAATTTTGTGTGCAAAAGCAGCTATAAGAAGAGTTTTTCCACATCTTTGAAGTATTGGAGGTTTTGTTAGTTCTTAGAGGTTCTCTATCACTTAATTTAATTTTTTTTTCCAGTTTATATTGGGAGATGGAGATGGTATTTTACCAGCACCATCTATAATGGTAGAATCTCGTGGTAAAAGAGGTGTTCGAGTTGTATGGGAACTACCAGAAAGTCCTGATCCCAATTATAAATTAATATTATATTGTGTTAATGTTGTTGGTTATAAATTCTCTAAAGACATCAATAGTGACATCAGGTAGGCGTAGATTCTATTATTCTATTATTGATCATGGGTTGAGAGTACTTATAAATATACTACCCATTAGGGTAATAACTGTTATGGGTAAATTAATACAAAATGATTGTAGATCTTGATATTATAATGTGGCAATCCAAGCACACATTCAGACCATATTATGTTTTATTATCATTATTCTGTTATGTCATAATAAGTCTGATTGGATTTGTGAAGCCATGGGGAAACATATTCACCATGTTTATTTTCAAGTATATCTAAAGCTGTTGGTCTGTATTTTCAGTTTTGAGTGTAATCTTGTAGAAAAAGGAGAACAAGTACGAGGTGTTCAACATTGTTGGAATGTACAAGGAGAAGAAAAATGTAATATTAAAGGATTATTACCAAGTCTTACTTACAGGTATTGTTTATCATATATAATATCATATGTTCACATAGGTCATAGGTTAGAAATAGCACAAAATAATGTGGTTGGACGGATAATGATTTTTTTTTTCCAAATATTTGTTATCATTAATTTCTGTTTCTATTGTTAAATGTTATTTTGTAGGATTTATGTTATTGCCAACTATACCCATCTACATGGTGATGAAGCTTGTGAAATTCAAACAACATCATCAGTATTATATTATACTACCATGGGACCACCTAAACCTCCTACTACTCTTGTTAAAAGTGTAGATTTCTACCAGGTAAGAACATTACAGTATAAAACAGTAAATATAGTTAAAGAGATTGTAAAGAGGTTTTGTAAACTTTTTAAGTGTATTGGGAACCATGAGAGTATTGATTTGCACCATTTTAATTTTTTTGTCTGTGGTTCTTGCATCGACCAAAATTAAGAGTTTATGATGTCACTATTGCAATGCTAATGATATAAAAGTACCTATGTGTTAATGACATCTTAGCAAAAGGTTGTATAACTTGATTTGACATCTTGAGAACTGCTTGTATACATACATGTGTAATCTACCGATGTTGTCGGTTTTCTACCGCTTTTGCATGTTGTCTACCTCTCTACCGGCGGGATACCCCAATTTTATTTCCCCAATTAAGATGATAATTTAATATATTTTCACCCGATAATGTGTATTTTAAGCACACGTGACACACTTTTTATAACAACATCCGGTAGATTCTACTTTTGCTTTTACAATAAATTTTACGGTAGCCCTACTTTTACTAAAAATAATATAAAATCGTTTTGTAATTTTACTGTAGGCTGTAAACATTCATTTATTGCCTTCATAACGGGCTTACTACTGGAAGTCTTTCCATATTATATCTGAAGAATGTCAAAATGGAAAAGGCAAATTTGGTTCAATACTTCGTGAGGGTATTGCAGGAAAAGTATTTAATGATCGGAAAAAGTAATATTGCTTTCAGAATATACTGATTTTTAATATGGTATTACATATATGATGTAGGCCTACAAGTTGTATATGATTGATTCGATTTTAATTCTTTGATGTAGGCAACTATGGAATGGGATCCACCAAGTATTGTACATCCAGGTGTTAAAATAAAAGGTTATCAGTTGTATGTTGATAATAAACCATTAGGTGATGTTAGAAACAGTGATGTAAGACAGATGGTGATAAATAATATGATACCAGGTAAAATGATTTATAGATATTTATAGAAATGCTGATCCTACGACTAAATTTGGAAAATCTTGATACCTTAGAAAAGTATACATGTATTTCTCTGATCTCTGTCATCAACAAGTATTCTTATCATTTTTCCAGTCAACAATTTTAATAATGCCAGGCAACCTTGAGTTATCCTTGTAAAGGTTTCTTTTCTTTAATTGATAAGTATGAGCAGAATCCAATGATTAAACCAATTTGAATAATCAACAAATTTCAATTGAAAACAGAATTACTGTGTTTATTCATACCAAATCTTTTCAATATAATTTTTGGGTATTAATTATTTTTTGTGGTTTGTAATATAGTTTCATTTCATTTTTTTACATGTAGGTAAAACTATATCAGTCCATGTAATAGCTGTAACATCTAGAGCTAGTCAAGAGAGTGATCCTTCTAAAACTATTTACCTGTCTTGTCCCAGACGACCTCCATCACCAACAATCACACAACAACCATCATTTAAACAAGGCTGTGTACTTATAGCCTGGGATAAACCTAAAGAATCAACTTCTTCTAATATTGAACAGATATCAGCCTATTGGTATGTACAGGTTATAGAAATAGTGTCTTCAACTATTTTATCACAGGCACCAAGCCAGTAGATGAAGTGGTTACATATTTCAATCATACATATCAAGAACAGACTAAGTGTTTAAAGAACTTTTGTAAGTGTTGGTCCTATAGATGTTGATGTTTATGAATTACCAAAGCCTGGTTTTAACTTAATAAATTTTGAAAATATCAATTTCAGTCTGGAGAATTGCAATGTCAGAAAATTCTGTCTCGAATTTGTATGTGTTTTCATATCAAAATGATATTTGTTATTTTCAGTGTATATATTGATGGAATATGGCATGGTGAAGTTAAAGCTAATAAAATCAGTGATAAACAGGGTTATCAATTCTTTCTTACTGATTTATCTCCAGAACAATGTTATGATGTCTCAGTTAAGGTAAATTTGTTTTAACAATTCTCAATAGGTAACACAGACAGAAATTTAGTCCCTTAAATCAAATGTGGTAATCTTGAAATATGCAATGTCAGGCATTCGGAAATATTAATACAACACAAGATGCACATCTAGGTTATGATTCAATACATAAACATATCTAATCCACTAAGTTATTTGGTAAAATCGATAGTAATTGATATATTTGAATTATGTTTTTTTTAGTCTGTTTGTGGTCAGAGAGATGTTGATAAAGAAACACAGCATGTCTATTGTTTAAGTGATAGTCCAATGTCTAATATTGTGACTGTACGAGCTCCAGCAGCCCCTAAATCTCCTACTCTCAGACTAGAAGGTTTACATCCAGATGGTATAGATGTAACTTGGCAAGTTCCTCAACAGTTTGGTGATGCTTCTATATCAGTAAGTTTTATTAGATCATCATTTCATTCAAAAGAAAGACAGAAACGAAACATAATTTAAAAGGATAATAAGATTAAGTTCTACCAGCTGGTCCATGGCCAAAACTCTTTAAAAGATCATTAGTATCCATTTAAAACTTAGTGTACTAGAATAAGGAATAAAAAATTGACAATGATTAGGACATACTTATATTTATATCATTTTGATTCTTTGTTTTGTGGTATTTCTTTGTTTTAAAACATCTCTATAACTATTTTCTAAACAAATTTCAAGACTTGTGACTTGTATGATTGTAGGGTTATCAAATGTTGAAAGACAATAAATTATATGGTGCAGTTATTCCCCCTGATGTAAATAGTTTGAAGATTAAAGACATGTCATTAGGAGAGAAGGTTAATCTACAACTAATAGCTCTAACAGAACATCCAGTGGGTAAAACTGATGGTAGTCTAGCTGGTGATAAAGATTCTGGACTAGGTGGTTCTACTATACCTGATGATAAACGAGGTTGGTACTAGGCATAAAATTCTCACTCTTCAAAATAAGTACCAAACTGGCATATCTTTTGATAACAGTGGACTTGATTCCTTGAAAATGAAATCCTGCAGGCTATGTCATTATCTTATCACATTTAGTTTTGTCCAAGAGTCAAGATGAATTTTTTTATGCCAGAACTGAATCAGTGTGTTTATCATTGATAACTTACCATCTATTGTAGATATATTTATGGGTGAAAGATATTCAGGATGTAAACCAGGCCCCAAATTATCCATACATTATACTGGCCTAGTACAAGCTCCAACTGAAGTGCGATGTGAAAAGGTCACAGGTCACTCAGCTTTGATTGTATGGAATAAAGGTAATTCTATATCTAGAAAGGAATAAGTTCATCTCAGTATTTGAGTTAGCAACTGAACTAAACTTTAACAAACTTAAACTTTAAATAGTGAACTACAACAAATTAAGAAAGTTTAGGTTCTGGTCTCTTTCAGAACTTTATTCTCATTCTCTAATACAGATATTACCAATATCAATGGTCATTTATACATATTATCATGTAAATTTTGGTGACATCAGTCTCACCATCAATGATTAACTTTCGTCAAATTGCAGAGGAACTGTATGTTGGATTTTATTTCTGCATAGAACTATGGATAGCTGAAGTTGAGTTCAATCAACTTGTTAAGCAAATACACAAATAACAAGTAATTTCATAGATATATTCTAATCAAGTCAGATGCATTTAAGTACATCAGTGCTGGCAAATTTTCAGTGAATGTTACAGTCTGCAGATAACTATAGTAATATGCAAGTTTTAAATCATATAGTTTACCTAACCTTATATTGATTGTTATAGAAAATGGCAGTAAACCTCACTTTGTTGGAGCTGAGAATTACCAAGTAACATGGTGGCCTGGTAGTAAACCACAAGATGATATTAACAGTGACAGTACTTCAGGTAAAGTAACTTCATTATACTGAGTTCCACTGATGAGATTTAGTGTTGATTGACCAGAGTTTGAGTAACAAGTATACTGCCCCTTAGAAAGAGGAGACATACATAAGAATTCCTTAAGTTTATCATGACATAAATGATTTCAAATCATAGACCTTACAATAAAATGGAAATGGTTAATATATTTATAAGGTTGTGTTAAAAAACGATTCAATTTGAAATCAGACATTACAATATGGCCAATGAAGATATTTTTTAAGTTTTGTCACAAATAGTTGTTTTTGTTTTACAGAATGCTGTCATGATTTTTAATATAATACTTGTGTTTTATTGCAGATGATCATCTAATAATAACTAATTTAAAACCCAGTACTTGTTATACAATAGTGGTAGAAGCTAGGAAGATGGAGAAATACACTGATATTGATGAATCTTTATGTAAGTAACCGATTGGCTGAAGGCTTTAGGATGCTTCTGTTTCTTTATAGAATTTAAAAGTAGCTATACATTAAACTTGTATTTTGCTCTTGATTAGATTAATGAAAAATAACAATACCATTGAAGACTTTGCAACAGGTCTTGGAATTATACTCTATTTCATTTTACTGTGAAATTCTTTACTAGATATATATTAGTCCAAGGAAAGAAATTTCTGATTTAAGTGAATATCTGACAAGTAGTAGAATCCAATTTATTATACAGTGGTGTAACCTATTTTCGTGGATATAAGGATTCAACACCGAATTTCATCAAAGTTAAAAAAAACTAAATTTTTTTTTTATGTCTTAGATGTTTCCTCAGATATTCTACAAAAATAATTAAAATTGGTTTGTTTCGATTTTCTTTATGAATTCTTCACTTTGACCCATATTTCATGAGCAACCAACTCGGCAACGGCGGCAGAATGCGTCGCCTATTTTCGTGTACAATGTTTGAACTATAAATAAGTCTAGAAAAACACATTATATGGATACTGGGTGATATAATTAACTTCTCTTAGTATTTATCTTTAATATCAATTCATTATAACTAGTGACAATTCCTTCAAAGAACCAGGATTTAAAAAAAAAATAGTGACTGACAAAATAAGATACGTAGCGTGATTTATTGCTAAAAGTCACTGAAACAACATAAGAATATGGTCCTCTTTGTGTTCCATAGAAATTTTCTGCTGACACGGAATCCGCTAGTTGATCACGTGACTTTATTCGTTGGACTACATTCTAGCAGACGACACTTGGAATTCCGATTACCGCTTGGGATTATAAGGAAATTCGGCCGACAAAAAATGGTGACGTTTGGTAATAAGTGAAATCTGCCATTTTGTATTTGTCAAAGTATACATTAGTACATTTTACATTGCTTGAAACTACTGGATTCAATACTACTAGCTGATATTGTAGAGAAAACCCATGTTTATCAAAACAAACTAATGCGGAGGTCGCGCAAGGTCGCTCATGTAAATTATTAATCGTTTCCGGAAATCCACGAATAATAGGTTTCCACGAAATTAGGTTACTTGACTGTACTTAAAATCTGTTATTTTCAGATGATAGAGAGACATCAGATGGACTCAATTCATTTATATTAACAGCCAAATCTAAACATATCTCCTTGACAACAGCCAGTCCTCCTAACCCACCTCGTAATCTAGGTGTTAAAGCTACAACTTGTAATAGTCTACAAGTTATATGGGATCCGCCAGAGGAACATGGTGCTGAAGTTATAGGTTGGTATTTTTAATCAAACGCAAATTACTTACCTGATCTGACACTTGTTTCTTAAATAATTTTATGACCAAATTTTCTCATTTTAAAATAGAAGTCCATATTTACCGAATTATTATCGTAAGATTTCCAGTGTAAGGCCATGTAACAAGATGTTTGAGGTTGTAGTTCAATCTTTCTATATCGCTGTTCAAATAATGTATCGAGCACTATTTTTGAAGTGAAAATATTTTGATATTGTAATGACTTAATGATTATAATTTTGAATTTCCTAGGAATTCGTATTGAGTGTGTTGCTGCTGATGAACAAGATCAACATTTTGTCACAGTAGACCTAATGCCAGATACAAAATGTACAGATATTAATACTCTTCATGAAAAGAAAGACTACAATGTTCGTGTTATTGCTGTTACTGATGAATACTTTGACAGACTACCTGATAAACATCCTTTAAAGAAATCCAGAACACTACCTAGAGATGTCCTGGTATCTACTGAAGACTCAGTCTGGTTGCCCAGTTCAAGTATCTTGGCTAAGACAGCAGGTACTGAAGCTCCTGCTAATTTGAAGATCACTGAATCATCAAGGACTTCATTGACCTTGACATGGACTCCACCTATAATATATGGTTCCAATAAACTACTAGGACAGATTATTCGTTGGTCTGATGTCAAGAGAAACAAAGGTGAACATGGTATGATTATAGCCAATCATGTCAGTGTCTTGCCTACAGAAGATAGGATTAAACTTGATGATCTATGTCCAGGAGCTCAATACAAGATAGTTGTGGAGGCTGTTGTTAGCATTAAAACTTCATTGGAAAGAGAGAAAAGTGGATCAGGTATTGAACAGTATAGAAGAACTGCTCATGTCATGTCTAAACCACTTCTAGCTAGAACTCGAGCTCCAATAGAACCTCCTCGTTTACTCCTGACCTCCTTTGATAAAAATCAAGGTTACCTCTACTGGGAGAAACCTCCATTGTTATCTGTTATTGGAAAGGATGATGAAGGAAAACCAAAGTACCTTCGACGTTACTTAGAAGGTTATAAATTAGAGATTAATGGTAAATTACAATGCTATCTTGGACCATCAGCTCAAACCTGTACCCTGACTAAATGTAAACCTGGTAAAGCTTACAGTGTGGTGTTGGTAGCTGTCACTTGTACAGAGGAATCTAAGAAGACCAGAAAACAGAAGGTATTTAATTGTTTCATATTTGAACATTGAGCTTTACAAAGCTGAGGTTTATTGATGTGTATATATGAAGCTTTTATTTTCAGAATGATTGTTTTCATATGAATATCTTGATGTCTTTCTTGTCATTTTACTGAGACAATTTAACTTTTCAATTAAAAATCAATTATTTGATGCTGCAAATCCTTTTCAATACCGTTTATTCTTTCTTCATGAACAATTCCATATGTAAGGATAGCTCATTTAAATCTGTTTTATTTTTCATTTCAGTTGAAAGGATTCTTTAAGAATGTTGATCCACAAGATATTGACTATGCTGCTATATTAAATGATGATGAAAATTTAGATGAATCACCATCAGAACCATTAGAAATCTGTTTACCTAGAGATCAAGAAGGTAACAAGACATTGTCCAAATTCCCCTTGGGATAAATTGAAATAGATTACATAGGTTTTAATTCAGTTCTTCGACATTTTCTTTCTTCACAAGTTGGTAAGGACAAAGTGTAAGTTATCAAGTTTAATTATGATTTGCCTCACATGTATTAACTGCATCTCTTCAAACAGTGGCTAATGCTGCTTGAGTACTAGAAATTGATAGCCATGTGGACAAATCAATATCACTTTCTGTATTTGTTATTTCAGGATTCTTATCATCTCTTCAAGCTGTATATAAAAATAAAGGTAGTGAAGAAAGTGATGGTGTAGGCGTAGCACATTTAAAATGGAAGATTCAAGGACGTACCAACCTAATAAAACAGTTCCGTGTTATATGGTATTGTGTAGAAGATAGAATTATACAGACTAAATATATCACATCTGACAGACATGACTGTAGTATTCCTGTCACCAAGATCAAGTAAGGAATTATGTCAAAATTTTGAAGATATCCTGTAACTTATCTATGATATCTCATGTATATTTATAAGTCCACACAATGTTAAGGTATCTGTTGGTCAGATTGTTTGTTTATAGTTCTTACTATATATATATAAGCTCTAATTTTTGAAAAATTATTTTCATGCATCGTATTATTTTAAGATTTCAAGACATGATATAACTGTATTTACTATTCCATTTTATGATTTCAGGACTTTATACAACTTTACTGTAGAACCAACATATTATACTGATGTAATATCACAGACAATACAAGATGTACAGATCATGATACCTGGACCACCTGATGCACCTGATATCTATCTCCGCTCTGTAGATACTGAAGAATTTATCATTGAATGGGGTGAACCTAGAGTTTTTGGTGGTGTTAAAGTCAAAGGCTATCAGGTATTTTTTTTTTTTTTTATTTACAAGCATTAAAGAGCTCAAGAAACTGCAATGACTGATAGGTTGTGTTTCACAATCTGAGTTAAGCTAAGTTTATATTTTGATCTTTTGCAGATTGTCACTTTTGTTTCATGTCTGTATATGGATCTGATTTATTATAGAAACATAATAGCAATATATATCTTTTTCCAACTTTATTTTAGGTGTATATGAACGATAAGAAAGTTGGTGCAGAACTCAGTAATTCTCATAGAAAAGCTGTTATCCCATGTCGACCCAATAGGTAAGTAGTTAATTTTTGTAAACTATAATGCACAAAAAGTTGTAAAGTTTGTCTTTCCATTAAAGGAATAAGCTTTTAACTACAGTTAGAAGTACTTAACTGTCTTTTGCATTCTGAGATGTTTTTAGCATTAACATATACTGTTAACCAGATGCAACAGTAATGATATTATTTTTTGTTCAACAGGATCTACAGAATAAACTTGGTGGCTCTCAGTGCTAATTCTCAATACAGTGATTCTCTTAAATCAAATACCTTACTAATTAATACTTCTACTAATCAACATCAGACTGGTGATGTAGTTACTATTGATGACTGGGCTTCTACTACCGACGACAGTGATATACCAGTGAAAATTACTAAGGTATTAGATACTGGTATACATCTAGATTGGAGTACCTATTATCCTTCAGAGGAGGTGGCTTATTATAAAGTTCAGTGGAGCTCTGTTGCTCAACCTACGGTAAGGTTCTTTATGTTTGTTAAAAATTAATAGTCAGACTTGAGAATAGCTGTAATTCTCAGGCTTCCAGGCAGACTGTTAATGTTATGATGGAAATTCAAATTATCTGTTCATGATTTAAAATACTTGTAAATTTCCATGTTACATAGCGAATATTTGCCACGTTACTGTGCTTCATAAGGTGAAGAAATGTAGAACTCCGTTCTGTTTCATTTGTTGTCTATAAAATTGAGTTCAATATAGCAATACTGGCTTCTCCAAGAGCATGTTGATTCTTGCTACAACCATAAAGTATTGTTACTATAACCCTGACAAACCCAGAGTGATATCATAATTGCAGGCATACCCTGTAATACATGTACCACATTATTTTTATTAGTGGAGGTAGTTGATTGATTGTGTTGTCTTCTGATTTTAAATCTTACACCTTAACATTATTAATTTACAGCAAAGAGAAGTTCAATTGTCTGCAAAAGATACAAACTGTGTAATAAATAAATGTTTACCAGGAACTAACCATTTTGTACGACTCGTTGCTTTTGACTCAGGCGGACAGATATGGGAGAAATCCAGACAAATGACAATTCAGACGTCTGCACCACCTGATGCTCCAATATTATCTATCAGGTATTTCTATTCTTCATCAGATACTATAAAGATACAAAAAGATATTGTAAAAGTTGCCACCAACTAAATCATTATTATCAAATTGTGGTAATGGATGCCTTAAATAACAAAACAGTTTTTCTTATTTTCATATTTAAAAAAAAAACACCCTATGCTCTTCCCTAATCATTATCAAATTTGCCATTATGTATATTTTTTTTGTTGTTAACAGAGCAAGTAATTTCCGGTATTTAGCTATACAATGGGAGAAACCTAGTGAATATGGTGATGCTATAATAGCAGGATATAAAGTATTTGTTAATGGAATTGTTGAAGCACATTTAGCTGCAGACCAACTGAGTTATACTTTTACTAATGGTAGATGGTGTCATGAGTACTCATTTCAAGTTCAGGTACAGTTGACTCATTGACTACTTTAATCAAAATAATCACTGATTGTATTGGACCTATTGAAATAACATAGTTCAAAGAATTAGATTTTACTGTCATGGAAGAAATATAACTGACTTGAGCTGATATTACAGGCTATGACATCAGATGAGAAAATGAACAGTAGAGTGTCAGATCAACTAATAGTAACTTGGCCTGGAGCTAAATCACCAGCTATCCATCGTATTCCATCAGTTAGTAGTTCTACATTACGTGTCGGTTGGGAAGATCCTCATCTTACTGATGGAATTAAAGTCAAACATTTCAAAGTAAGTTTACCTTTATTGACATGCAGAAAAAATTATAAGTGATGCTCAAAGGGTTAAAGATTAATGTAATAAGAAATAAAGGAATTGGACCGGTTATTTAAAGCCAATTTATGTATAATGAACTTCTATTTTAGTATGAACCATATAGTAATTACCAATTTATTACTACATTATCTTATCTTATATTTTATTATTGAATATATTTGATAGCTATGTTGTATAGAAGAGGATACAGAGAAGTTAGTCCAATCTGTTGGTCCAATACATCCTAAAACACGAGAAGCAGAATTTAATCATCTAAAGAAAGGCAGCTATTCAGTTTATTTAGAGACTCATGTAATTATTTTTATTGTTAAATGTTTAAAATGTGATGTTGTGTTTATTACCACTTAAGCTACCTCAATTTAAAGTTCTCTCTACGATGGTATTTATGTTTTCAGTTGTAATGTATACTTGAAAGTCATATATCTGCTCCAATATCTTGTTACATTCTTTTGTTCTGAGAAAAATTGAACTATACAAGTCAGATTTATATTGTGTTTATGAGCACATGTACCTGACTATAATAGTTTTTATCTATTCTTGTCTTTCTGTAATAGTTATATGGTACTGGTGATGTAGTAAGATCAGATACTATTAGAATGCAACCGTCTCTATCTCCTGATGCACCACAGATAGCAGTAACTATGGTAGGACTTGAAGAACGGCGCCAGTTAGAAAAATTAACTTGTGATTTAGTCAATAAACGAGATAGACTAATTCGTGCTGTAGGACATAAATTAAAACGTATAGGAGCTTTATCTCATCCTGTTAAAGCTGAAAAAGATGAGGTTAGTCAAATTAAAGTTTTTTTTAAGAATCTTTTGAAATGCTAATAGATCTACTACGATATACACAATTATTGTACATGTGATATATTATTCAGCTGCAGATATTCAAATCTTAATGATTACAAGCTAAGTAGAGTTACAGGAATCAAATTTTCCTTATTGTAGTCAATTTTAATATTTTGTAGGATATAATTATCGGTGCTCATACTCTGACTAGAGTAGAAGAATTATTAGAGGAATGTTTCCTTGGTCTGGAACAATATATAGGTACTATTTCTTTTTAATTATATAAATTTGAGTGCATACTTTTTATTTTAATAGAGCTAGTCAACATATGATCATCTTTGTCATCTTACGTCAGCAGTCTTACGTTTTGACAAGAAATGAAGGCATGTGTTCTTCAGATAAAGTTTCAGTTAATGTTTTGGTAAATTATTTGCAAAGTCCTGAAAAAAAGTTTTAACAACATAAATTTTAATATATGTATGACTTACTCTTATCAATAATTCATTATTCTAGGACAGTTAATAGCCTATGTATCATGGCAATGTCCTCAATCTAATCCTGATATGTGTGTTAGTGGTTATAAAGTGCTAATTGATGGTAAACAATATGGAAACGCCTTACATGCTGGTGTTAAAACAGTTAAAGTTAAGGTAAATGGAAGTTCTTTTCTGGCATGTCTAGACTTTTAATTAGTTGGCAGAAATTTGTTGGTAATTTAAGATTTTTTCACTATTGATCCTTTAAAGCCATTAGCATGGCTTGTGATTTAGAAATGATATTTTTGATCATACAGATTTAGGTTTAACATTTTACAGGTGTGTCTGTGTTAATACAGGTATTACTGGCATCATAAGATAAAATTGATACAGGCTTGCTAAGGCTAACTGCTTTATGCTATTGGAGTGCTGTTCATACCAAAATTAATACTTTAGTAATGCACATATCTTCAATGTTGTAGAATATCTGAGTGAAAAGTTTGAATTAGTCGATAATAAAATTCTATATCTAACTTTGCACAACATTGCTTGTTGAACTAATAATTTAGGTCATCTGAAATTGGAAAAGAAATTGACCATATTTTAATTGCCAAAATTCTTTTGTAAGTTGAAAAAAAGCAAATATTAACCCTTTTTTCAAAGTCCACATTTCTTTTTGTGGGAACAAATGTAATTTCATTGATTGTATACATCAGCTAGCCTTTGACAAGATCTTGTATCTCATTAAAGTTGGGATGTTATGAAGAAAAATGGTTTTGCCGCTTATTCTCAGTTTTTAACTTATTTCAAGAGAAGTCTATTGTGTATTGTAGTTGGATCTTAGTGAACCCAGTTATAAGTTGACCATGGTAGCTATGACAGACAAACCACAAGGTTGTAGTGATGAATCTAACATGGTAGAACTACTCACCTCACCATTTAAACCATTCTCATTCTATTGTTACCATGGTATTCATAACAAAACAGCCAAGTGAGTATGAAACATTTTGTGGTTACCACAGTTACCATAGTTTACACTGATTTTAACAACTTATGAACTGTGTAAGTACTTCTCCTCTTAGGTTGGGATGGAACACAGTAGTAAGTTGGATTGTTGTCTGCAAGGTGCTGTGGTTTGAATCTCCCTCAAGGTATGAAAAATTCGGATGCCACAACAAGTGTTTTTAAGAGTCTGTCCAGTCCGTTTTCGACCCCTATCATACAGTCAAGTAACCTAATTTCGTGCTGACCTATTTTTCGTGCATTTCCTGAAAGGATTGATAATTTACATGTGCGACCTCGCTTGACCTCTGCATTTGCTAGTTTTGATAAACATTGGTTTTCTGTACAATGTCAGCTAGTAGAATGAATCCAGTAGTTTCAAGCAAGGTAAAATGTATTAATGTATACTTTGACAAATACAAAATGGCGGATTTCAGTTATTACCAAACGTCACCATTTTTTATCGGCCAAATTTCCTTATAATCCCAAAATAGGTTGCATCAATGTAATACTCTCTCATTATGTGACGTTCATGTACATGTATGCACTTCCTTGTAACTTTAAATTTGTTAATTCTTTACTTTCTACCTTGTTGATGAAAATCTACAGAAGCAGCAGAAAAAATAGCATTATTTAGGAGTTTTAATTCTGTTTTTTTAATATTTCAGATGGCCCAATCCTGGTTGCTGTAAATTTGAAGATTCTACTTCCTATGAACGACAGGTAGCCAAGAAATTAGCCAATCAGGGTTTATTACAGAAACATGTACCACCCCCTGTATGTAACATATTAGATATATTTGATGGAGATTTTAAACCATTCATGTCAACTCATAAACCACAGTTCCCTACAGTAGTCTTGTTCTGGACACCTTGGTAAGTAATTATAACACAAAGCAAAAATCATTAATTTTCAAGAGTTGACAGCAAATATTGTTTCTTGAGCATGAGATTTTATAAATGTATGTATAACTTTGATTATTTTTATGCAGCCCAGATTTCTTGATTGAACCATGCAGTTTCAGAAAGGAATGTTTTAGTTTTCTTTTTATTTCAGGTGTGAAGCTTCCAAGAAAATATTTGATCATTTTATCAGATTTGCCAAATCTTCAAACAGTGAGGTAAGAAAGGGCTTTCATGATATCAAAAGATTGATAACTAAACTATTTTTAAAAGACACTGGGTTGAAAAATTTTCAACGTCTGAAACCTGGACCCTGGACGACCTTGCTGAGTGGTCTTGGCTTTACTGACTGAACTATAAAGAATGAATATATTACAGGCCAGTTTTATTGGTGTAACATGTGGTATATCTGGTATACAAGCTACCAATAGAAAGTACCTAGCTGATCTATTAACAGCTAAAGGATGGAGAGATGATAATTGTGTGTGGCATGTCACCAGTGAATGTTCTTCTAGTAGAACTAGAAATGATATCATTTATAACTCTTCAGGTAAGTCCACTATTTGTTTTCTGAAGCATTTAATACTTAGATGGAAGATTTTAAAACTGATTGTAAACAACAAACTTTTTCGAAAATTACTCTTGAAGGCTTTTTAATATATTTTTGCCTGATAACATTCAGGTTTTCGGTTTAATTTTGTTGACATGTTAAAATTTAATGATTTATCCTGAAAACCTAATTTACCCCCTCTAAAACGATGTTATTATCTTAAGACCTGTAATAACATTTTGTTTAATCAGTCATGAATTAACTTTTGTAGGAAGAGATATAGATATCAATGAGGAAGAAAGAGACAAACAAATGGATTTAACAGAATTATTAGGAGTTGTTGGTGTACCTACTATGTTTATTATACATCCACAAGGTTAGTGTATTAATTTATTATATAGTGACACTGCTGTCAAGATAATTCACTTATAGTTTCAACAAACATATCTCTCTTAACATTGATGACAACATCTCATTTATTGTACTACAGTGATGACAACATATCTCATTTTATTGTACTACAGTGATGACAACATATCTCATTTTATTGTACTACAGTGATGACAACATATCTCATTTTATTGTACTACAGTGATCACAACATATCTCATTTTATTGTACTACAGTGATCACAACTTATCCAAACTTCAAAATCTGAGTTTCCATCTAGAAAGAAATCTCCATGGAGTCGTACTTTCCCACTCTTCTCTGCCACTCTTGCAAGTACTCCTGGAAGAATTTTTCTGGGACTCTCTGCAGCTCCCTCGTCAGTCTTCTTCATTTCATCTTTTTCTTCAAAAGGGTTCTCTTTGATGACCCATTTGGCTTAGTCAACAGAGCATAATAAACATTTCCTGTTATTTTTCAGGGTACATGGCTTGGCATGGACGTTACTGTGCATACGACTATACATCATTTAATGGTTTTATGAAACATACCCTGAATGAAGTAATACATCAACCCTGTCCTGTATCTAATTGTGATTGTTGTAATAACAATATGTCTATTGATGAAGAGGCGCTAGGTAATAATGATTTGAAATATCTCCTCATTTTATGTTAGTAATTGCTGAAATGGTACTGGATGGATGGTAGCTGGTCCCTGATAGAAAAACAACAAATTCTCACCGCTTACTGATATCATCACTGCAACTAAAACCAACCCTATTGGCCCACTGATATATTACTTGCCCTTACAAACAATCAAGTATGGCTATGGTGTTGCAAAAATATGGGATATAAACTATGAATATCCATGCTATTGTTTATAATTTATAATAACAGATTATATTTTTAAAGTATATACACCATGATAATATTATCATTCCAAAATCTATTTTTGCAGGATTCCTAGCTCATGAACCAAAAAATTCCACAGCTAAAAATGTGAGAATAGCATTTGATGACTCAGCATTATTATCAATACATGGTGGAAGGAACATGTCTCCTACTAGAGATGATACTAGTAGTGGTTCAGATAGAATATTTATCAGACATAAACCAGCTTATAAGAAAAGTAACTCAAGAATATCAGTGGATCAACGACCTATCTCAGCAAGTTCATTACCAGTCCAATATCACCGTAGTCCATATTTAGCTCATGTTACTGGATCTTCACCTAAACAGTCACGATTTAGCGCCAGACCTTCTAGTGCCAGAAAGTCTAATTATTGATTCATATTGGTTTGAAAATTGTCAAATTTAAATATTAGATATATATGTACACATTTGTTAGAATATCATTTTTGAAACAAATTTGTCAACAATACTTTCACAACTTATCTTATTTCAAAGATTCAATACACATTTTTAGATTTAATTTCTTTATTCTTTATTTCTATGTAAACATGGATAAAATTGATATGATATAAGAAGATTATATTTGATATGATATACAAGATGTTAAGGAGTTTATTTATAATAGAAGTCTACCTGGTAAAGTAGGCAATGAAGTAAAATTATATTTGGAATTGTGAGCTAATCAAACTTAGAAGTAGAGGGAATATGGAATCAAATAACATGTATTTGTGCTCATTTACAAATCACTTTTCTTCCAAATTACTCACTTTATCAATGTGATTGTAAATATGGTTTTAGCTTTATATGTATAGTTATATATAGTTTTCACTTTTAATTTAATTTACCAAAGTATTATTTGTAGAGGTCAATGTACTCATTTAGAATTATATTGATGTAACTGCATGTTCTATAATGAACTTTATCAAATGTTGCCAATGTTTCAATGCCTTACTGGAAGCTTGAAATGCACGACCTATGCTTTAATTTTTATATTAATTTATTTTATTTATATTTAAGTATTTATGTATGATTATTACTTTAGATGATAGTTATTTATATGATGGCCACACAATGTTCTCTTTGCTCTTCATATATTTTCCAACATTATGTAGAGTAAAATACATATATAACATCATACAGAATAAGTGCTAAATAAGGTTATGATTGGTCCACTGCTGTTAATGTACAAAAAATTATCTTGCACTTTGTGAAATTACATGTTTAAGGTAATCCTTTGTTTCATATTTTTGATGGCATATGACTTTTTACGAAACTTTTGATTTTACCACTACTGTTAACATATTTGGCTTGGGAAATTTAGAGCAAGATTATGCAATTTCATCAACCTCATTATTGTGTTAAATAAACTGAATATAAAATTGATGTGGTGTAGTATTACTATATAGATCTTTTGTTAACAATCACCATGTCACGTGTTTAATTTTTATATCTGTTATTTTACAATGTATATCAAACTTTTTATTCTTTAAAATATTCTTATTTCTATTGAGATTCTAACCAAGATCTGACCTCTACATTTCTTGTGACCTCTAGTTGCATACTGTTTTGTTTTAAGTTGAATGATAGAATTCCTCTAGTTCAGAAATAGAATTAGTTTCTCAATAAATTTTAAAGGCTTGATACTCCCATTTCTACATTTAGAGCTATTACACTAAATTTACCAGAAATAAATATAACAATATTTTTATATGTGGATATACAGATAGTAACTAATCTTATATACAAATCTATATTTTCGACACTTCTATGTTTTTATGTTTGTCTGTGATATGTTGACTTCTGTGATATTGTGTCTATTTTAATGATGAATATATAATTTGGTGAATATCTCCAACTTTAACAAATTGATACCTTATGGCCATGTGTTTTTTTATATATAAGTTTTTCAAGAAATATTTTATTTTACTCAAACCTTTTTTAATATTATTTAGTCACTTGATAGTTTTAGTAAATATATTGTTAAACTTTTCAATCCTTTATTACTTTTATCTCTATTTTACTATGTACACTTAGAATAAAATCATAGTCTTCTTCTATAAGCTGTATATTTGTATCTCAGAATCATACACCACTACATTTCCACTGAATCTGAACTTGTGGAAACAGTTATTGTACTACCATTTCCATTTAAAGGATCACACAATGCATCAGTAATTCCAATTAAACTTACACATTTTAACAATACACCAGTTCCCCTACATCAGTTCCCCTACATCAGTTCCTATTTGTTTCAAGGATTAACACTCTCGGACCATTTTCTCAAGGTTGTCCTCTTATTCTCACATGGAGTTTGTCTGAAAGATTGCCCTGTGATGGCTAACAATAAGTAATATAATTTAAAGTGTTTTACCGGTTGCTCAGGTAGGCCTATGATATTGTGTAATTACATGGCCAGTAAAAGCCACCGCTAGGATTAAGAGGTAGACATCACATTAAATAACAAACGCAATTGTATGGTATACTATTCCTGAGTTTTATTGTACACCACTTTCTCTTAACCTGATTAACCCAACTTTTCAGATTCTCTTTAAAGATGTGTAAAGCAGAATTTCTGCTATCATTAAATATCATTATGTCAAGTATTTTATTATTTTATCACAGACAAAAATATTTCAATATACATTTCAAGATATATAACGGCACTTGTCTTGAACAAGCTAAATAGTATGCAATACATTATTTTCTCCATGTTCAACATATAATCTATTCACTAATTGAAAAATTTAACATATGTGGTAAGAAATTAATACATTTACAATCCTTAACTTATTCAAAATCAATATTGAACAATACCCTACAAATTTAATTAGACTTGATGGCTCTAACATAGGAATCAATATAAAAAATATACAGGTTAAGGTGGTGGAAAGGTAACAAATTACAAATAAAAGAATTTAAAATGAATATTATTTCAGTTTGTGCAACTTGAGTAAGACAGTTAATAATAAATAATATTTCTACATGATAATTTCAAATCTTTAAACATTAAAAAAATTTATTAATTCCTTAAAATGAAAACATTCTTCACAAAAATCTTAAAATTCAATAAATATTATTTTCTCTAAGCATACATACTGGAATGGTTTGTTATTATGCTTCATTATAACCTGAGATAATATACATTTCTACTAAAAACTTCCCCTTTATTTGTATTCAATCCTTTTCTAACATAAACAGTGCATTATGACAAAACAGCAGATGGATGTAAACACAAATGAAAATAAAAAATAATGAAAGTTTATTGCACATTAAGGTAAGTCTAATAATTTATTTTTAGTATAAATATCTTGGGTAATATCATAAACTTTTTTCATTTCTTGAATAGTTTGCTCCAAGGTTATTTTTCCACTCTCTTCATCTGTAATATTCATGTTTTTCATCAGTAGTTCTTTCCTGGGTAAAGTATGAACTGCTAAATAAACTGCCTGACGTATTAAAAATGGATGAAATTTGGCTAATGATCTACCATATGATTCTGAGGCAGCAGTGGACATTTTATCCTTTATATCAGCTTTGTTAATTTCAATCATAAACTCATAAGTAAATTCTAACGCGCGATGAAGTCGTAATAATGTTCGACAACCAGACGCTTTTTTCTTGTTATTAGTAATTTTGTTATCAACTTCATATTGAATCATACTGTCTATAGTCCTATAATGATTTGATTCATCATTTTTTCTGTACTCTCGTAAAATACCAATCTTTTCTTCAACATCAGATGCGACAAAGGAGAAAACTTTTCCCAACAAATAAAACAATCTACAACATAAAAAGTAACATCTGAAGCACACTAAGATATTTAATGGATTTACACAAGTACAGACTACATTGATATCATTCTCTTGTACAATAAAATTTGATGATTTATTATATGATAATCTTCTAAAACAGTCAAACAAATATGAAATTGTCGGGCAAGGTAAGCATTGTAATTCCTTCCAGACAGAGCACAGGTACTATTTCTGAAGGCCTAATTATTTACAAAAAATCTACTGATCTCACACATGCAGTTCAATCCGTTACAGACCGAAACATATGTCTTTCTTCCAGCATCTGATAGCTGTTTGGACAGCTGGTGCAGAAGCAGAAAAAATAGGCCTTGTTAGAAGGGGACCTTCTGCAGCTAAGGTTTTAACCCTATGAAATGAAATGAATTTTTTACATTCTACTTTTCTGCACCATGTGGGCAACGCCATGCAGGGTACAGTGAGGGAAATTTTGCAAGGACAGCGGCATTAGCCAGCTCTTTTTTGATTTCCAACTGTCAAGGGATCTTTAACGTGCACAGCCTGTAGCACACGGGGCCTCAGTTTATAAAAGTTCAAAGTTTGGTGCACAGAGTCACATTATACTAACAAAACGAAAGTCATGGTGATGCCCAACACAAATTTACAGTCATCATAAAGGTAATTTAATATTAAGTCATCGTAAAGGCAATTTAATATTATGTTAGAAAAACCTTATCCTCGAAGGTGCGGAAAATACCCATTTACCCGGGCCTATTTTTTCTGCCCCTATTCCAACCGACAACTGTCAAATATCAACCAGAGGCTGGAATAGAGGTGGATGATTCGGACTAAAAGTTTCTGCGTTAAGTATTAACGTGGAATTTATTGATCAAGCCTTGGTATCGCCACGATAGTGATTGCATTGAGAGATTGTCATGAAAACGAATCGTACACCTGTGTAGAACTGTAATAACTTACCATTCTAATAAAAAAAACAAACAATACACATACTTGCATAGTTCTTCATAAGCATCATTATATCTATCAATATTGAGACTGTTGTCTTCTCCTCTGCAATTTTTGAATACAGTTAAAAGTGTCTCCAAGTTGAAATCGGTTTTGTTGTTGGCTGCCATCTTTCTTGTTGACACATCAATAACTCACGAACATCCAGACACTAAAACCAGCATATAATCCGAAATGTTCTTACCTTAGATTACAATCAATATATAACGTGATATATCGACATAGCAACAAAAATAAAACAATATTTCTTTTCTTTTGTAACTAATCAGTCAGCTTAAACGCGTGCGTTGTCAACTGTCATGAATTGAAGTGATTAAAACCATAATTTGATTGAGCTTAATCTAATTGTAATCTCCCAACTATCAATTTACAGATTTGGACGAGATACTTTAATAACTTCATTGTATCAAACAATGACAATATTTAATATGAAATATGACCACATAAAATATTTCAGTGATATCTCAGAATAAAGTGTGATTAAATATGTATCTCATATTTAATTAAATCTTATTTTTATACCAAGGATAAGGAATTCTTTAAAGCATACATCTGTAGATTTCAACCTGTTTATAGATTTGGCTTTCCTCTACAAATATTTTTTTACAAGAAGTTAAGGTGCTTTACAAGGGTTGTAGGCCCAGTTCAGAAATTGTGTATAAATTCTTCTAAAATCATTCTTCATGGTGTAACCTAGTATGATCTCCATCCTCAAATGTATACACAGGGTAATAGCAAGGTATGTATGTACATGTATGTAATGATCTAGGAATGATTCCAATATCTCTGTAGACTTTAATGTTTCTGGTACAGATGTACAAATTTTTGTTCTTTTTTTTTGCTTGGGCTTGGAAAGGCTATAAGGTTGGGAATTAAAGAAACTTAAATAAATAATATCATTTTCACAATAAAAACTAAACAATTTAGAAAAAATCTGTTCATTTTTTTCTGACAATTTTACAGGCATCTGCAAATGTTTTTTGTCCAGTTTCCTGTAAAAGGTCAACTTTTAAGAAGTCAAGAAAGTATTTGATTTTGCATACACCATTTCTTGTTCTTCCTTTACAGAAATTCACTTGAGCAGTAACATCCTTGCCATGATGTAAAATCTTTATAAAATAATGATCTTTATCATGATGATGTTTGTATAGTTCAAAAACTATTCTGGCTCCATATTTCACACTATTACCAATGTTTAAACCAAACACAGATAGAATGGGTGCCACAGTTTTATCATGTCCAGAATACAGAGAAAACACTTGATTAGTTCTTTCTTGAGCCACATCTATCATATGATGAGCTATGTCCATTAATATAGCATAGCTTGATAAACTGTTATGTTTTCTAAAACTGGCTGAGTTATGTAACACTCTAGCATGTTCATTCAGATAATCCATCAAGTCCACTATATGTTCTTTTGTTATACACTGATTGTCTTCATTACAAGGCAGTGGTATATTATGACAAACAAATGAAGATAGTATATCAAAAACAGCAAAATTAAATGGTAGTTGACTTGTTTCTATGTTCAAAACATTGGCAATTGTTTTTAAGACATTTCTTAATTTACCCTTTTTCCATCGTATTTGTTGAGCAACTTCTTGGACACCACGTCCTTTGTAATATTGTATTGCTGGACATGAACACACAGATCCAACAGTTTTAGTAGAACAAAATAATACACCCCTTGACAGTTGTATATCGAGCTGAGTTAAATTAAAATGTGGTAAGAATCCATATAATAACGCTACAGCACTTTGATAAGTTCGTGAATATTCAGTGACTTTGATTTTAACTTTATCTGGGGTAAATTCACCATTAAACAAGTTTAACTTTTTCACATATTTCTCATTTAAGTGTACCCCATTTAATATATGCTGTAAGGAGCCTGAAGGTGTTAAGAATGAATTGTCACAGATTTGACGATTGGGATACAATGCCCAGCTTTCAAACTGACTTCCTATATTCTGTTTACCAGTATTAATCTGCATGGTGTCTATGAAGTCTGTCAATCTAGGATGAAGAGATTGATCAATATGACAACTAATAGATGGATTGGAAGTTTTAGGGAATGAATATAATGTAGTACGATCACCATGACGTATTACAGTGTAAACTGCTTTTAACTCATATCCTTCAGCACCTTCACCTGAAAAGAGAACCATCCACAATAAAAGCATTAGGTGTTTAAACAACATTTTCCTTAAAGGGACAAGTTCAAGTTCGCCATTTTTTGGGGTTGATTGGGTCTTGAATATATGTCTTCAAAAGTAATAGAATGTACAAAAATTGCATAATTCCTTTAAAAATACTTCAAACTAGTAATGCTACCCTTTATTTCTATATGTCTTTTCTCTATATCACAGAGTATCTTAAAATATATGAGTTGTCGTGTGGATAATTCTGGACACACACGGATTTGAAGGCTGAAATTTCAACAGTGAGCTGTGAACACTATTACTGATTAGCTTAGATAAAAAAAAATTCAAATTTCTGTGACTAAGGTACGATCGGTCAAAAAATTAGTCACGCCTCTTGAATTTTCCACAAAGTAAATTTAGTTGTAATCTTCAAACTATGTACATAATTTATTTTGATCTCCACAGCATATAAAGTAGAAGGCAGTTAGCAATGTTTCTATAGTAAATTTTGACCACTGTTGACATGATTCACTGCCATTCCATGCTGTCTAATATTATCATTAAAAAACAACAAATTACAAAAACATTCTTATCTCAACAATTAATGACAGACACTTTTAAGCTTTGAAGGGGTACAATATTTTGTCTGAGATATTTCTGAACAAAACTTGAAATGTTAATAAATTTTCACCTTCATATCCAGATTCTGAAAAGCTCGGAATATTACAATATTCTTCAGTGTTAGATTTCAATACACCTCCATCGCTGTTTTCATTGTTTCTATCAATTTCTTGTGGAACAGGGGGTGCTGCTTGAAGATCTTTCTTATTTTCATTGAACACTTCTTTTTGAAACACATAATGCTTTTCTGGCTTTTTAGTGTCTTCAAGTAAAAATAAATCTGAAATAGAAGAAACTCTGTATTAAGTTCATTTTAAAAATATATTTATCTCCAGAATGATACTAGTTAGTTTACTATATTTAAAATGGTTGTGCTAGATCTTTCCTTTTCTCCCATTGAACACAAATTACCAGTTTTTGATAATACTGTATATATTGTCAATAGAATAGTACTAGTTTAAGCTTATACATGTATAATATAACATATGTATGCTGATAATTTTGTCAAAAACAGTTGTACTGTCAAATTTTTCACCAAAGGCAACCCTTTTTTTAATTTTTTATGAAAACTATAAATCATTATAAGTATTTTCAAAACAAAGCCTGTAAGCTTAAACTATTCTATGTATATCAATCTGCACCATAGAATTGTAATACAGTTCTATGCCTGCACAATCACTTTAAATTCTGTCAGACAACTCAAACAGGTCATGTCATGCCTAGCTTACCAGATCACCATGTTTTAAAATACAGTAGCTCATAATGGTTTTCTATTATAAAAATCATACTTTAAAGTTGCACTAACTTACATAGTAATATAAGACATAGTGTTAAGAAACTAAGGCACAGTACAAATGAAGACTGTCTATAGTAATAGTACCACATCCTTTTACAACGTAGAATCATATCTCCAAACAGTGCACAGTTATTTGTTATATATATATATGTCACATTCCCACTACTTATTGTAACCTGTAAAGTTCAACAGTCAGCCTTATACTACAGCTGTAACCTAAAGAATTAATGCTCCTATAGATATGAAAACTGATATACTGGTAATTGAATTAATGAAGTAGAACAGAGTAGTATGAATATATTATTGTCAAGCACAATATTTCATTGTGGTTTAAAATATCTAATGTATTTCATTACAAATCTGTTTTAAAGCACAAGATAATATATTATATATAATATATATATTACATGGATATACTAATTGTAACATTTATTAACATTTTGCATACTCATATAGGCACACTGTCAAGAGAAAAGTCTGTATGAGCATGTTAAAAGTTAAAAATAGAAAAATGATAAATCTTGTGCTTCTTTATCTATGCCTATTTCTATATGTCTTATAAACCATATATATATATTCTATTAATTCTATCTACTTAATTTAGTAAATTAATCATAGCCTACACTTAAAATTAAGTTATTCAAAAACATTTTGTATACAGTTTCAGGATATCTATCTATAATCTTTATTATCATATATATATATATTGTTTCCATATTTTGTATTGATGAAGGGAATATATACACAGTCAGTCCAATATTTTACCAAAATTTTACAGGATACTACTAGATTACTTATAAATATAATCACTGAAGAGTGACTGAGGAAATACAATGAAATGTACATTATTTTCAAGGGCAATGCTTCATGTGAACTTTTATTTAGAATGGTATTTTAATAATTATCATGAATATTACATTCATATCATATAACATAGGTGCAGATATATACCTTATTGCGAAGTATGAACAAGAGTCCATTTTATAAGATTTGGTTAAATGCTTTCAAAAGTTTCAAAAGTTTTAAATAACTTTCATATCAATGAATATAAAGCCTACTTCTATGCGAAAAAAAAATTGTTTGATAAAAAGTGGGTCTGTCTTGTTCAACGCTGATGGTGAATGTGCCTTACTAAAGTATTGCAAAAGAGAATTTACTGTTACAAATGGATGACAGATTAAATCCATGGGGCTACTTTCATAACAGTTTTTAGAAAGATATTTAATCATAATCAATTTCCTTTAAAAATAAACCTATTCCCTCATTTCTGCTTAGGTGTGAAAGCAAGGTTTAGTCTGAATGAGCAAAGAAAATTTTATGAGATTTGTAGTGCATTTTTCATTTTCGGTGAGATTTGATCCGAAGGCTATATTGTTAATTGACATACATGTAACAATGCTGTATTTCAAGACAATGTTCCAGTCATTTTTTGCGGTGTAATGACAAGGCTGACATAATTGTGTATGCCATGTCATTACTCATGCATACATTATGAACACAAAATTTCATAGTTGGCTAAGTCATTTCATGATCAGTCTTAAATTCATGTCTTAGCAGAGACAAATCTTAAGACTTAAAGGGACAAATTCACCATCTGTTTGACCAGTCATACCTTAGTCTCAGAGACTAGAATTTTTGGCTAAGTTAATCAGTAATAGTGTTCACAGCTCACCATCAAAATTTGAGCCTTCAAGTCCATGTTTGTTGAGAATTATCATTTTTTACAATGAAGATTGTCATATATACAAAAAACATAAATAGAAATAGTTTGTGGTATTTTTGAAGGAATTATGCAATGTTTGTACATATCCAGTACTTTTGAAGACCCAAGTCCAACCTCCAAAAATGGCAAGTCTGTCCCTTAAAGTTTAAAGGAGTAACTAAATCTTGAACTTTTTTTCTAGATCTCGTGGCATAGGACCCTCAGTTAGAGTGCAAGTGTCTGTTTGACCACAATGCTGACAGTTGCATTTTGCCAAAATACACAGACTGGGCCTATACTAGATGAAAAGAATCTCACTGAATCCCACTGTTACTACTTCTGTGTGCAATTCCTGGGACAGTTGGGAGGGTTTGGAGGGGAGGGTTTGGAGGGGAGGGTTTGGAGGGAAGTGTTTTCATTTCAAGGTATCAATTATCAAACCTTTCATTTCTATGGATCCCATGACATTTCAACACAAATTCATTTAATTTTAAGATATTTACTATCATGTAAGACTGGTTGAATAATCACGAAAAACTAAAGACAAAGACATGGTGTTTTCAAGTGGTCAAGTGGTTCTATATGACATGTCAATTATTTTGAGTCAGAGGTGAACAATTTATCATTTTTAAATTATGTCACATATTCATAACTAATGGTTCATCTGAAGAAATAAGCAAACTATTAAAGCCACAAGAAATAGATTTCTACGGACGACAGAATCTGCCTCTTTGTATAAAAGAATACAAAAGATTGATAACCCTTTGAAACCAGACAACAATAATTTCCTTCTAACAAGTTTTTACTTAAATTCACAGGCGGTCTCCAGGATTATTTACAGCTATAGGTTACATGAGCCAATTTTCGGCTGGTTGAGGTGTTGTATCAGCTGGCTACAGCTAAGCCAACACCTTTGGTGGCTATAGCTGGCTTGACATAACACCAGCCTTGAGCAGAAAATACCTTTCGCACTAAGTGTCACTAATACTAGCTGAATGATTCTTTCTCCAGGGGGAGGGGGTGGTTTGGGCCTAATTATTCAAAATTGTTTAGTGTGTTTAGCTTCAAACTTATGTTGAATGAAGTTAGTCTATGGATTGATTGACTTCCCAATGGTCAAGGTATTAAGGCCTACCTTGACTGCAATAACCACCTTTCTTGTATCACGGAATGCAGCGTTTTGACAGAAAACATTATGGCTTATTGTTTCTGTCAAGAACTCGCTGAATTCGCTACCGTAGGCCTAATCGAAACAAATCGCTGCATTTACAAACTTCCGTGTACGAGAAAGGTGGCTATTGTAGTCAAGGTATTAGACGAAGTTGGTAATATTTTGACATTGTGAAGATGGAAGTAGGCCTACCATAATAGGTGTAGGTACCCACCCTATTTTAAAACTTACAATTTTACATAGTTGTCGAATCGACCTTTACAAATGTGTCTCAATGGCCACTGGCCTGTTCACCCTCAAAGTAGGCCTAATTTAAGATATGCAATATATGTAAGAGTTAACGGGGACAGATGCGCCATCTTAAGGGATTGGTTTTAATCTTGATTATATGTATAAATAGTCTCCAGAAGTAATAGAAATGTACGAAATTCGCATAATTCCTTTAAAATACTTCAAACTAGGAATTTTACTCACTTTTCCTATATATGTATTTTTTAGCCTATATATCACAGAGTATCTTAAATTGACGAGTCGTCATTTTAACATTCAATCGCGGATAATTCTGGGCACACATGGATATTTTAACATTCAATCGCGGATAATTCTGGACACACATGGATGTCAAGGCTCAAATTCCGACGAGAAGCCTTGAACACTATAACTGATTGGCTTAGCTAAAAAAAAAATCCCGTTTCTGAGGCTTAAGTTTAAAATGCATTTGGTCCTTTAGCCCTACACTGCCTTCCACATAATACCCCTCGATAATACCTCGACCCCTTTAACATTAACATTATTGAAAATGTGCATAGCGTAAAAGAATTCGTCAATATACTTACATATAATAATACTTGCAGACATCCATAAAAGCGACAACAGACACAAAAATTGTCGTTTTTTAGGTCTATTTAAAAATCGAATCCCCATTTTACTGAAGCTGATGTCAAAGCCTTATTCTTATTGGCATACTGAACGAAATTGTAACAACTGAAGACACCTCAATTAATGAAAAGTGTTAAATAATCGAACAGCCAAATCTAAAAGACACCCAATTTACATATCTTATAGATTGCTTGTAAACATGGTGACGACAGAAGGATTTAATTAAAGTCAGCGATAGAAATGGACATCAATTTTTAATTAATTGGGTTAAGAATAGCCTGTAATTGTCTCCTGTGCATTGACCAAGGAGGTGATGACGCTGTTAGATTTCTTGATGATATAACAGTTTGAGATAATTGCTTATTTGAACCTGATTTTACAGTATTCATCACGGAAGTTCAAAATTAGTAGGTACAGTTGGCGGCTCCAGCCTCTTGGATCTTGGGGGTAAAAACAGGGGGGCAGAGTGATTAACTTTCCGAGTTGAGATTCTAAATGCGAAAGCACCCTTAGCGTAGGCCTTCAATAAAGGTTTTAAGGGGGTTTCCCCACAGATATTTTAAAAAAAATTACAATTTATTAGGGGAATTCGAGGGATGAATATGAGGAGGTAAAAATTATTTTGGTAGGATATTTGGCGATCGTTTTTTCAAAATGCGACATCTGATCTGTAATGATTTGTAATGCCGTGACTGATTTCAAGTTGAGATGTGGCAAATGGGGTATGGGTGGATTTAAAATACATGATGAAAATAAGACACTTTTCAAGTTTCGTTTTTTCAAAAGCGAGGACTCCATAGGTTTCTGTCCATAGCATAGCTATATAACTGTCAAAATCGTTGTTAGAAGGTGGAATAGAGGCTTTAAAAACTTAACCCTTGTACTATTTTTATCGTAATTAAACTCTCAGGGAATAGTTGGACAGACAATATTTCATTCTTCCCCTTTGGAAGAAAGGTGGTTATTGCAGTCAAGGTATAAGACGAAGTTCGCAATAGTTAGACATTGGGAAGAGGTTTTGTAAAAAAGAAAAATGAAAACCACCGACATGGTACAGAAGTTTCAAAGTTATGCTTGGAACTTTTCAACCAGCCCACATGACTGTCCCAACGATAGTGTGATTTTCCTGAAGTGCGTGACGTGAACTATGCAGTGTAAATGATTTTTTCCCATAGTAACCTATTTTCAAACGAACCCAATCATGAAATATTGATCCGCATAAATATTGTACCTTCAGTTCATTGTACTGCTTACATGATTTAAATGTTAATATGTCTACCAAGGTCATCAATCAGGGGTAAAAAAAAAACAACGTTAGCTGGTATTAAAATTTGAAATAGAAATCAATACACTGAGGCAATCTCTTTACAGATTAACAACTACGACGATTAAAGTATATACGCTCAGCTTTCAAGAAAATACCTCTACTTTTAATTTTTGAAGTTGCTCTATCATGTAAAAAAAATATTCAAAATGAAAAAAAGTTGATGAAAAATTGGGACAATTATTTAATGGGTGATTCCAATTTTACAGGTTATAGCAAATGTCTTTCAGAGCAAAAATTTAGACAACTCTGAAACACGAAAACATATTAAGTCTATACATAGAGACATTTTTTCCTACCAAAATCGCGTTAGATGTTTTCTCCGCCATCCCACATTAGGACACCCACAATGACTAGTGCCCTCTAAATTCCGCAAAGGATCGCCGGGACACCCGGATTCTTTCTTAACGTCGTCTTTAATAGACGATTCCAATTTAACAGGTTGTAACATAATATGGAGGTCAATCGTATTCTGAATTAGATTCTATGTACTTGTGTCTAATACATACGACACAATACATCTGTGCAATGTTCAAAGACAAAATACCTCTTTTACTTATGTCATAATACGTCTAATTCATAATGCAAATGTTAAATTACATAAAACCACCGACACAATACCTAAAATTATACGTGCAATGTCTTTTCACTTTCGACATTGTACATTGAACAAAGCATAATTGTCTTTTACATTGCACTAGTTACATTACATCTTCGTCTTAGTATCTTCTACATTGCATTAGCGAACGTGTTTTTATCTCGACTGCATTATCTATTTTGTCTTTGAACATTGCACAGATGTGTCGTGTCGTATGTATTAGACATAAGTACATAGCATCTAATTCTGAATACGATTGACCTCCATAGTAACAAACGTCTTTCAGAGCAATAATTAAAACACCTTTAATTTCTTCCCAATACAAAGACGTAAGTCTATATTTAACTCATTTTTATACAATTTTAGCACAATTATATTAATTCTCTATTGAACGACGCTGATTAGATTTTAAAAATGCATGGACTAAGTAAGTACCTAGCTGTTGTTTGTCGACAACACGGAAATTAATTTCAAAGACCTTGACTTCATTATACAATTACATATTCTATAATCTAAAAATCTCACAGCGCGCCATCAATAGGCGTAGTAGACTGGGGATAGCCACCCAAAAGAGTCACAAAGAGCCTTGAATACGTATAAGTCAAGGTGGGCGCGCTTCGGGAGTGCAATATGTTTTTTCGGCAAAAAATATCAAATAGCCAAAGTCCGGTGTGACGAGGGGTATTAGTATCACAGTTAAAGTCGAAATGTTTGCATCAACGCGAAATATCACAGAGTCACAAAACACGAACCAGAACGTAGGCCTATCGTACGCGAAAAAAGCTCGCATTCTATTACTTCTCCTTCTAGGAGGGACCGAAATAGGAGACAGCTTGGCGAGTACCATTGATTTGTAAATACAATAATTGCTTTTATCCAATCAGATCTAACATCGCACTGCCACAAAACAACACCAGAACCTCAAATAAGCATGGATAATAAAGCGAATACAAATACGTGACCCCTGAATTTGAGTCACATGACTAAGACGATGAGAAATTCGGACGCCGTATGAGGATCTCTGATTTGATAACATGGGTTAGGCCTACATATTTATTCAGATTAACTACAGAATGCATCATTTAAAGGTCAATTTTTCTCATTCATTTTTCTCTTCAGATTCATTTGTAGAGTCATCATAGATTTTTATACGTTTTTGGTATCTCAAATTAGTCAGAAATGAGTTCTCTGGGACTTAAAATTCTTCTAATGTTCTGAGTACAAAATCTGAGCCCCGGCACCAAGGGCGCAGATAGCACAGGGACCGGTCCCACCACTTTTTACAGTGGTTGGGACACGATAGAGTTGGTCTTCACCAATTTTTGTGGCTAATAAGATTATCAAACTGCATAACTCAGCGTTCAAATACTGTTACAGGAGCCGATGAACAATGTAAAATTAGCCGATAGTCACTGACCCTCAGTATTTTCGTTAAATGAGTATGGATGATAGAATCTAGGTTGTCTGATGTTGACATTCCATGACCTCTACATCAGCCATCCATCATCTGATTCAGAATGATAATTTTGCTTCAGCAACAACCTGTGGAACCAGCTAGAGTCTGACTATACGTTAGTTTTAGGTATCATAGTGTTGGCGTTCAACAATCTTGAGTTAAGAATAATTTTGGGCAGCGTGACACCAGGTGTGGTATGTTTTCTCCTCTTAATACCTGATATTTCTTCTCTTTATTATACTTCTTCATATGAATAGTTCATTTTTAGCTACCAATGTATTGCCAAACTGTCGTTATGCAGTTCTGATCGTTCGTGCTTGTTTTTTTTATGTTATATTTTTTTGTTAATACTATCTTAACTTTACAATTGATGGAGCCGCTTCTTCCAACTGACGTAGGCTAAGCAGTTGGATATTAGAACATTCTTAGTAATAGAGACACAAGAAAAACCAACAATTGAAAATTTGTCTCTTTTTATTATCTATTGATGCGATATTATAATCGTAGCTCAGTTGTACTGTTTTGTCTCTTCAAGTTCATTGAAACTGAGGAAAATCCCAAGCAGACTGTTAAGGCTAGTGTAATTAGAGTTTATCTCCCTTTAATCATTTAGTGGAATGGTGTAACAGTGAACAGACATTGTTATACTTATTAGCTATAATAGTTAGTTAGTGAACTAGAATCTTTACGTGATGTCATGTGCTTGGTTATGTTGAACATCAGTGTTCGTGGGCTCTAATCTCAGTTGGTGACCTTGAATAAGTCATCTTTCCTCATTGTAAAAGTGAATGGGTAGTGATTATCCTATCATCGATTATCCCCTAGGTGAGGAGGAGTTCATGGCCCCAATGTTTGATTTATTTCATAATGTTGAACTGGTAAAGGTAAATGATGTACAGATACTGTTTTTAATTATTAACTTACCTGTTAAAATATGCACGGAATGGTGAAATTGTAAACAGATGTTTAGCTATGATAGTTATTAAAAGAAGAAAAACTTTTATAATGTATATACATGTATATTGTAACTATTTATACAATCATATATCCTTTGATTGAATTTGGTGGTCAATAGACAGACTTTCAAGTTGATGTTTATCAGTTTTTTTGATATTGAATGAATGAAACCAGCATTCTGATTGTCTTTTAGTTTTGTAATATAGTGTACAGGTTTTAAGCATTTCAGTATCACTTAAATGATTTACAAGATTACACACTAAGCAGTCACAAATACTAACAATCAACTCAAATATCTTTACCCTGTTTCCTTCATACTTAATCAATTGGTGAGCTTTGTTCATCACTCTGAACATTCATCAAGCTCTATTTTTCTCTTTTTACACAGAAAGGTCTGCTTCAGCTTAATGACTGTTTTTGTTGAAGAAACTGAACAAAATTGAGTAAGCATTCCTTAGATTTTTTTTTTTTTTAAATTTTTAAATTAATGATACAAGAGACATTAACTGAATTAAATGGTGACAGTGAAAATGTTGAAAATTGTTCCTTGAAATCAGTGTCTGTCAAAGTTAGGAAGGTGAACCTATTTAACATGTGTACAGAACAATCTTACTGTCAAATGTAACTGTCACTTCATCTCTATACCTTTTTTTAAAAAGTTTGGTTTTGCTGGTAGATGACAAGTTTCATACCCCTTACATCTTTCTGTATGGAGGTTTTACTGCTTAACCTTATGATGGTGGAGACTTAAAATATTAAAAGGGTTCAACCCTGTGATCTCATAGATTATAAATGTTTCAGCCAGTTTTTTTTTGTCAAAAAACTTGAATAATATGTATTTGATAAAGTTTGAGCTTTATGAAAACTGAATGAAAATTAAGAGTGCTGTTAAAGTCCTTATCAAATTGAAAGTGGTTTGCAAGAATTTGAATGCTCTTTAGAATTGGGCTTTGATAATGTGGAATCAAACTGGACACAACAGCATTCCAAAGTTGGAGTAAACAATTTCTTTATCATATGAAATGAAAAGATAGTTTGTTCAAGACAATATCAAATCTAAGCCAATATGAAAAGTGTAATTTTAGTAAGTGAAATGAAAAGAATGTTATCTGTTTTTATAACTATATATCTCAATGTTTAGCACCTTTTACTTTCTGTCTGCTACTGTAAAATGAGGAATTAGGCCAATATATTGGAACTAATAATAGCTCTCTCATCATATAGCTAAATAATCTTCACATCTTTCTATATACTAAACTACTTTCTATCCTAACAATAATAGCAGTGGTTCTTTTCTTTGAATTGTTATATAGTGTTCATATTTCCTCTAGTTCTTTAATTAAAGAATAGATGTGATTTTTGGAATTATTGTACAGTTGTGAAGTTGTGAAGTTATCACTTTTCTTTGTTTGAAAGTTTCAAATACTGGATGAGCTGTGAGGTTACTCTCAAATTTATTGTGTATTTCTTTCTTTTTGATATATGAATATTAGTTACAAATTTTATGAAATTGATACAAATTCAAAGTGGAATTATTTCATGTGTACCATAAGCATGCAAAGCTGTGTCAAGATTTTGAAAAACTTATAAAATATCTGCTGTCAATTTATGCGGTAATAATCATCTCAACTTTATTCCTAACGAATGATAGCTTCTGTTTGTTTTTTATGAATTTGGAATTGATTTGGCAGTCACAATGTATGTAATTAAAGCTGCCATTGGATTCCTGGAATTAAGTCGTAAAGAAAGATTTGTCTGTGATAAGAGTTTGCTGTAATATACATGTTTGTTATTTAACATTGTGCCAATAGTTCAACTATTTTATCTCGTGCTATCTCAGAATTACTGACTCCATGCAACCTATATATCCTTTTAAAAGAGGCTACTTTACCCTCTTATGTTGTGAAGCAACCAGTATGAATCCTGTTTATGGTAAGATATAGGCTTTCAAATTAATCCTAAGCCTGATTTAAACTGGAGATTCATTGAGTCTCTACAGAGAAGCAAGGCTAATTTTTTTTAAATGGGAACATCTATTCAGCAGATAATTTGACATCGTCATGGCAGCATACTAATCATGGTTTCATTGAACAATGTCATGTTATGGTATACTGTGTCGAGGTACTCGTGCTTAATACATTGACCTTATGTAGATGTCTATAAAAATGTCGTTCTCGTATCCATTACGCACAATGCTGTTCATTTGATCATTTTGAGTAATTACCAGTCAGGTCTGATTATAGTCTCACAATGTTTAGTTTAATTAGTCTTGTGACTTTGTTTCTTTTCATAACAGTTGATTACATTTGACATATTTGAAAATAAGGTCTTGGAATGCAAAGAAGACATGTAAATTTCCTTTGGCAACAATAGCTGAGGACCAATTTAAACAATCAGAATGACATTCTGACTTCAGAAAATTATTAAGAGGAGTTTCAAGTAGCTTTGAATATCCATAAATAAATTGAAGCATTGGTTACTGACTACTTATTGAATGTGGTTGCCTCTAGATGTGTCCTTGATATTGTGAAGCATGAGGACACTTTAGCTCAGGTTCTTTTATTTACTAAATACTTCAATAATCAACCACCTCCAGCAAGCAAATAGTTTGACGATGTTCCGTGACTTACTGCTTGAAGCAAACTTTACTGTTTTTTAAGAAATCTGACATCTAATTTTTGGTTAATGGGGTTTAATTTTAAATTGGGTAAAGTGAAATGGATCCATTTTACCTTTTATTTTATTATTTTATTTATTAAAATTCAATTTCGTTTTGTTTTATTTGATATTAATTTCTTTACAGATATAGACAGTTTTGATTATATTTTGCCGAGTAGTTATGAAGGTGGTGAGGAACATGCTAATTACCTGGATGATCTGGATGAACAATGGCTGTATCCTGTGGATTCTCAAGACCTATATCCCTACCCTTATCCATCTTATTATAGAGAAGAGTTGAGAAGACTAGATCTAACTATCTATAATCATTATAAAAATTATTCAGCTGCTATACAAGATTATGAACATCATAGTCACTCCAGCTTGCTTGGTGAGTACCGTACCAGTACCATAGAATTTTTATTGCAAACATGTTAATGTTAATCATTCCATCACATTTTGCTTTTTATATGCCAATGTAATATTGTCCGTCATCCGTCTAATTTGTTTTTTATCGTATCTTGATGAAACTTGGTATGCATGATATATTGATGAAATCTAAGTTTAATTCCAATGGGTAATAATAATGTGAATGATGAGTTATTGCACTTGACTTAGTAAAAATGTGTCAAATTTGACTTGAAAATGATATAAGCTAACACAGTTTTTATCTGATCTTGATGGAACTTGGCATTCATGTATATATTTATAAAATCTTGGTCAAGTTCGAATATGGTAATAATTGGATGAACTGTCTTTGAGTTATATGATATAAATGAATATATTGATGAGATCTCGGTCAATTTTAAATTTGGTAATTTTCGTATAAAGGGTTTTAGAGTTAATGCTCTTGACATTGTAAAACACTACATTGACATTGTAGACACGAAAGAGTGTGTTCAAGTATATATATCATTGATCAAGTTTGAATTGACAGTTTTGGTTTGAAATATGATAGAGGCTACAATTATACAATTTGATCAAAGTTGAAACAAATGTGTATGTTAATGAAAACTTGTTCATTTTTATATGCCCACATGAAATGGGGGTCGTATATTGCCGTTACGCATGTTGGTCTGTCCACAATTGCTCGTAAACACTTTAGAAGGCACAATTCTTGACTGATTTTGACAATACTTGGTTTGATTGTTTGTAATCACCCAAGTAAATTGATGAGATATCAATAAAAGTTAGTCACTAAAGGCTTTGTTATCATTTCTGACAGCCACCAGTGGGCTTATGTTACCTTGCATTTTTCACACAAAGTGACACTTGACACTGGACAAAATGATATGTTTTCATATAGGTTATGCATTTTTAAATGTTCTGAAAACTTGAGATCTAAAACAGACAGCTACCAATGTAACTAATAATGTCCAAGTTTAAAATATTTACATACTGTACGATAAGGTGAACCATTTTTTTGTCATATTTCTTTCAATTATAGTGACTTGTTCTTGGTAAAGGTTTGATAAGCTAACTTGATGAAATAAAAATGTAGGCCATATGATTGCAGAATGCTTTAAATATAACATGTTAGACAGAAATAATAAACCACATGAAAGGATGGAAATATGATGAAGGTTTTTGATGGTGTAATATATTTTTATACATTTGATAGGTTCGAAACTCTAATTTCAATGAGTCTAAGAGTCGGACCGTCATTCTTGTGTTGTGAGATCATATTTTAGGAAGTTACCATATCAACTAGTAAAATACTGACACAATTTCACTTCCTGAAAACACCAGGCACACATGATTACTAAAATAATAAGACGTTAATACATTTGGTATCAAGTACAATAATACATGTTCTTAATTGCTGTTTTTAAATCTTGATATGTTATCTCAAAGGAATTGAAAAGAATATATTTTTAGCAGGAGTTTTTATATTTTTATGGGTAAAATGGGTAAGTCTAATTTGATACTAAAACTTCAATTCTAAATCAACACAATAAGTTCAGCTACAACATTGTAATATTCAGATGCAAAAATTGTGCTATAAAATGTATGTTTAATGTTCATGTAAGAGTTTTGAAACATGTTTTGGATATCAGAATCTCATCAGGATAGTTACTTAGAAACTTATGTAGGCTCCAGTGAGAGCAGTTGGCTGCTGGATTCTCACTCCAAAAATCACTTTTGGAAACTAGAAGTGAAGGTAAAAAAAAGTAATTTAAAGTGTGGATTTTATATATATTTTACTTATTAGCAGAATGGTTAAACTTGAGTCAGAATTTGACAATTTACATCTGTTTTTATCAAATCTTGACACATTAGTGATAGAGAGTTATAAAGGTGATCATTATTGAAAAACATAAATATTTATATTTTAAACAAAATAACATTGGCTCATAAACTATTTATTATCAGGGTCATTATTGCTGACTTCAAATTCAGATCAACTATTGAACAAGCAGTATTACAGCTGATATAAATGTTGAAAGACTTTTGGTTTTATACACCAAAAATCCACATTTCATATAAGTTTTATAACTCTGAAAATAATTGAAAGTTTATGTAGACTTAGTATTACCTTTAATATAAGATAAGTCTACAATTTAATCCCTTCTTAATAAATTTAAGTACGTATATAAGACAAGTTTAAGATAATTTAAACTGCAAACAAGGATTTGACTCTTAATCTCCTTAACCAATTAAATATTTCTTGCTATTTTCTAGTAATCCTGTCTTCCTAACTTTAGAGTATTTTCTTAATTTTTGTCCAAATTGCTTGAATAAAAATTCCTGCTTCTGTGTAAGATTAAAAGAGGAGATTAGATGGAAAGATAAGATTCCTCGTATGTAAATAACCATTTTGTACTGAATTTAAGATTTAAGAATTCATTTCATATTCATTTCCTCATATTAACAATTTGTCTATGTGACCTTGAATTCCATTAAAAATGGAAGGGTGTGGTTGAAAAATTTGAATGGAGAAATTTAGATAGATTAATATAAGAATTTGATCAAGAATTCATACCCACAACCTCTTTTTTTTTTATTTCAAAATATCCCCCTTTCCCATTTCTTACTGCAGTAGTTATATCACCATGTAAAGTAATCTTACTGTTTGAAATTGGTCTCTCACATGATCAAAATTTCAACCAGATGCAAAACGGCTGGTCTAGAAATATGAAACTGAAATTTTACATTTAAAATATAGACAGGGCATAAAAAACATCTGGCAAAGCAAAACCATTTCAACTCATTCGATAACCATAGAAAATTATCCCTATAGAATAAAGATTATGTGTTTGTACATGGTGTCAATATAAGGATAATAAGTATTGACAAATGACTGTATTTCCTTATTGAATTTTATTATCAATAAATACATGGTGAAAACAAATAGAAATAAGGATATAGATTTCTTGGTTTAATGATTTTTATTGTTCAAGTTAAAAAGAAAGTACCAGTTAGTGATTATTGGGGAAAAACATTAGACTCAAGTGTAGATATTAGGTAATGTGAACTGAACTATTGAAAATTAGTGTCACACATAAATTTAAAGTATAATAGTCTGGATGTTCTAGCATAAAACACATGTGAATGACAGTGAATAAAGAGATTTTGAGAAAAGAAATAAATTTAATGTTGAGAAATTTGATCTTATATAACTGGAAGAGAACATTTTCTGATCCAAGAAAAGCCAATATGTTTTGGACAAACCAAGTGTCATCTTCGATTAAACAGCTTATTAGTATAGATGATCATTCTGAACATTCTGCTTTTGCATCAATGATCTCTGTATCATTTTTGATCTTTGGATAAATATAAGAGCTTGTTTTTTTGTTCTGTTGAGGTATTTTTCGTACTCCTGTTATCTTTATATCAAAGAAAATCCAGACGTATATCAAATTATTTTATGTGTTCATTATTTCACATTCAATACATGTTACTTCATAGTAGCCACATTACTTCCATTGAATTTTGGGATATATCATAATTGTCTCTCATCTAAGCTATTTTGATAAAATTTCACATAATCAGTAGGTTATTACTACATTTAAGGTCAATGGTGATTTAATAATGTTATATAATCATGCATTTAAATGTAGTTTATAGTTGTATATATATGATATGTTCAAGCCTCAATTTTATTTTTTGAAATTGTATAATTAAACCCAATTACTGCATATCAACCAACAGGGTCGGTAACTATTAAGTAATAATATAACCAAGTGAGCGATATGTCTATTAATGTTGATTTATCAGTCTGTTTATATGTTAAGAGGTCAATATCATAATCAATATCTCAGTAATTAGCACTAATCTGTATCTAATTAACTTACGTCAGATATGATTAAGATAATTAGTCATTTGGGGGTAAGACAAGATGAGAATTTTCAATGAAGAGTAACAAGATAATTTTTCTAGTGTGTATGAGTAGTTAGTGACCATAACTTGATTAGATCATTTACATGTTTCCATTTCTACTCTTCAAATCAATCTGTAAGTCTTAGTTTCCTCATAGTCTGTTTAATCACGTGAAATACACTGGGGTTATCCTTACTCAGTTTGTGTCTGCAAAATGTTTTACTCAGGAGTATATAGGATTCACCTGGTACTTTGTGATAATTGTGCTGTTGAGTAGCAACTTTACACTTTTCATCAACTAATCTCTAATTAGGAAATACCAAGCATTGTTCTGTATGTTAAAAGCAGGTACTTAGATTGTTTGTTTGTTTGTGAATGATAATTTTTTTCTGTTAACAAGGATATAAGTATTTTTCTTATCTAAGATTTTGGACATCATATATTGAATAATATAAACAGATTTCAGTATTTCTTTGTAAAATTTCCTTGAAAACTATTGGAAATGTGGAAGATTTACTAACTATCAGAATATGTTATTGACTGAAAATTACCTTCTATGGTAGTGTAGTGTGGATATGAACTAGGGTGGTTCTTTAAAAATTGTTCTCAGCCATTATGGGAAAGTGAAATGAATAAAATGCAGAAATGAGTGGAAATGTGGAACTTAAAAGATTCTGTTTTTAAAACTTACAAGCATAAGAAAGTGAAATATATTTCATAATATGTAAAATCAGACAAATTAAGCAAAAAAAATTATAGCTTTGTATTTGTCCCTCCTTACATGGAATGATGTGTTTAGTGTTCCACCCTGAATATGGTTTGATTTCACATTTTGATTTGAAATGCTTTGGGAAGTATAGAAGGAAATTCCTAATATAATATATCTAATTTACCTCAATGTATAAATAGTAAGGAGACAGTCATATAACATAATGATTGTGTGTTTTATATTTCAGATGCTGAAAATCGCAACCCACCCAATACTCCAATTACTGAACGCAATGCTTTAGTCACAGTAGTGGACAACCTGCCTCCATCAACACCATCCAGCCCAAGTCCTAAATTAAGACGTTCATTTACTCCATCATTACTGAGGAAAAGTTTTTCCCCATCATTACTTAGACGTAGTCGTGAGAACTGGGCTAAAAGAACACGAAGTTGTGGTAGTTCTAGCAGTATTGAAGACTATAAATGTACTGAATGTGGATTTCCTATCACAGATAAACATGTGTCAATAAGAGGAAATCTATACCATATTAACTGTTTTAAATGCTCAATGTAAGTATATTTTCAATTTATCCCCTTTTCATTAGGTACCTTAATCATATAACCTGCACTTCTAAGTCCTTAATTTCTGTCTATTAATAGTTTCCTGAGTTTTGTACAGGCATATTTTAATAGAATTATGTTATGATTGGTGGTACTGAGGTTAACAGAGAAATACAATCAATGATAATGGTTGTTTGGGCTAGCAAGTATTACAGATATAATGATAACATGTGTTTCCTGGTATTCAGAAAAGACTCATCTTGGAATGGCGAACTGTCCACCACTAACTTTAGTCTACAAGTATATCCTCATACCTGACAGTCAAAATGATCACTTAATATGTGAATCTCTTATATATTTATCAATGAATCTCTTGATTTTTGGTTATATACTTTTGGTTACATTGAAGTGTAGTTTGAAACTCAATTCTGGCCTCTGATAGATATTTTGACAGTTAATGGCTGGTGTAGAATCAGAAAAACTAGACCCTGTTTTATGGGGATTTTCCACACCTCTGAAGATGCATTTTTCTAACATAATATTAAATTACATTTTTAGAAATATCCCATAAAACAATGCCTAGTTTTTCTATCTCTCCACCAGACAACTTTCAAATTAGCTATCAGAGGCTGAAATAGAGGCAAATGTTTCTGACTTATTTAAGTGCAGAACTATACCTGTAGTCGAATGAGTCCTTGTTTCATTACTTTGAATCTTTCACATCAAGTTGTGATTGTTTCTAACCAGATAGGTTTTTGTTTGATATTTGCAGTGATTGGAAAATTCTGTTTTGAAATATAATTAGTAGCTCAAAATATGATAACTTTTCATTTAAGTTTTATCATAAAGAATCAAAGCTAAGACCATAGTCCCCTTACCTCATAATTTTAGAGATGCCAGACATTCAAAAATTATCGTCATATTTTGAATCCCTTTGAAAAAGCAGCATTTTTAAAACTTGTTTGTCAATAAAGTGAATGCCATTGTAATTCCAAGGACACTTTACTTTGGAGTTTTTTTTTACATTTCTTCCTTATTCTGTCCTTCAGTTCTTTTTCTTTGAAGACAGCTGTTTTATCATTCAAATCTTTCTTGTGAGTACCACATTGTGGACTTTAACTATGTAATGAAAGGTATAATGTTTTTATTTGTCACCTGATATACCCCTTGTGATCTACACAATGTGTTACAGACCATATTTACCTCAGCGTTTAAGGGAGACTACTACTGTCCAGTTAAATCATTGACATTACATACAGAGCATTTCGGATTGTGCCAACTCAATGATGCCCAGAACTCTAAAATGTAGTAAGCACTATTTTATTTTTGAAACAATGGTATTTTGTGAAGAATATTACCACCTACTGCTAGAACAATGAAGTAGACATTGCTGTAGGTCTAATAGTAATTGATAATATTAAAAACTGAGAGCAATGCCATGTTGAAGAAAAACCTGTATTCCTGGAAGTATTACATTCTTTAGTCACGTTCTAAAAAGCAAAAAATGACAAACAAAAAAGTGGTGATATTTAAATTCTGACAAAAATGTCTGGTTGATATTTCCCCTCCATAAAGATTTATAGAGCACGATATTTGTCTGGATATTAATAGGTTCATAATTTGAAAAAGGTCAAATCAATCTATATATAGCCAGAAGCTGAAGAAAGGAAATGACTACCAACATATTAATTGAAGTTGCCACAATCTGAAATATATAGTGACAAGTGATTATATCTGGGCTATGGAAGTCATGTCGGTCATTTTGTCTACTTTTCTACACCCACATAGAAACTGGGAAGGAAATAATTTTGTCATCAATGTACAAGAGTTAATTTCATACTAAGGGTATAATGGTCTCTACAGAATACTACATCACGGGAACAAAGGAAGCATTCCTGAAATTGGCTCTGAAATGTTAAAAGACCAAAGTAACAAAATGATGAAATTCGCTATTTGAAGAAACTATTGAAGATACAATTACTTAAAGGGGTTGTAAAAAGGTTTTTTAAAGTTTTTATGTGTATTGGGGACCATTCAAATTTTCAATCAGACTGTTTTTCCTGCAATTCCACTAAAATGAAGTTTTTGATGACGTCACTAATTGCAAAATATGTTTTATCACATGAGGCCAATCGCGATTTGTGATGTCATCAAACACTAAGTTTTATTAGAATTGCAGGAACCACAGACGTCTGATTGAAAATTGGAATGGTGCAAATTGATGCTATCAGTTTCACCAATACACATAAAACTTTTAGAAAATCAATTTACAATCCCTTTAAGATTACCTTCAAGATTTGTGAATGTCTATATGTACTACATGTAAAATATCAAGTTTTCTAATTCAAATTTATTGGAAAATGTCAGGAAACAGAATCTATTACTTAAATAATAGTACATGTATTTTTCAAATTTCAACAACCTGGCACAAGTTTCTACTAGGCAGCGCATGCACACATTAATTCCTATTATAGATGTTTTGGACAAGATTTACAATATTAAGGTAGGGTGAAACCGGAGAAGATAGAAATGAAAATGAAATTTCTAGTTTCTGGTATAGTCATCTGATTATGGGATTTTCTTACATTTCTAATACTTCTGAAAACTATGTACATATATATAGGACCCAAATCAACCGACAAATATGAGAATTGTTGCTCTGTAATGGTTCTTCTAGACATTGTCAGCCAAAAATATGATAACATTAATGTGGGTATATGTTACTCTGTGTGTGTTGTAGTAAATTGATGATAGATTGAAGTAATAAGTTCCTGTAGCTATACAATCTATTTATCGATTATTTTTTTTAAATGAATTCTCATTATTCTAAATTTAAGAAAAAAGGGTATTTATAGAAAATGAAAAGGTTATCAGATTTGATGATAACTGTTATTCAAGTAAAAATGTTTTTTAATTGTGTGTCAGCTCAGTTAGATGAATCAGAAGTACTTACTTAGCTCATGGGAACAAGTAATATCATGAAGTTGGCAATGAATGAAACTGTATTGATTTAACCTCCTGTTTATGCATTTTAACGCAAGGATGTCAAAGAATTTTTGATATCCACAGTTTGTTGTACTTTGGCCATTTTGTTTAATCTCATTCCAAAATAATATTGATTGGAGTTTCTGAAATGATGTCAAATCGACAAGTTCTCTAGAAAGATGAGCAAGAACAGACATCTTAAAAGATCTTAAAAGAACTTAAAAATCAAATTATTATAACAAACACATTCAACCCACTTTTCTTCAGAAAAGACAGACAATTTCTTTAAGTCATTCCCTGTAAAAGAATGCAAAAAAATGCAGTACATGGAATGGAGTATGACATGTTATTAAAATCCCATTAACACTTCTATTGAGGTGTGAATGATGCAAGTTCTCATTTATTACCAATTATAATTATTATTTTTTTCTCTAGTTTTTAACACAGGAAAATTCTTAAAACATGAAAGAATGTATTTATGCTATTTAAATATTAACTTTATTTGGTTGATATTATATTTTCAGGAAAAATGATAACAATGATTATTAAATAAAGTGTCTGAGAAACCAAAAAAAAATTTGGGTCAAAATATATATTGTTGTCTCTGCCGTGATTATGATAGAGCTACAGTTTTGATCACATTTAAACAAAATTTCGTTTTGTATGACTTCAATTCTTTAATAAACATGACAGTTGAAAAATAGTTTGCCGTTTTCCGAGATTTATTGGGGTCTTGCATTTATGTAAATAATCTTCAGAACTGCAGGATAATGGCATAATCCCTTTAAATATACCTCAAACTAGAAATTTCACTTTCTGTTTTTTTATATGTCTTTTCTTCATATGGTAGAGTCTCAAAAAAAGACAAGTTATTTTAACATTCAAATGCAGATAATTCCGAACACACATGGATTTGAAGGCTCAAATTTTGAAGATGAGCTGTGAACACTTTTACTAATTAGCTTAACTGAAAAAATTCCCATTTCCAGTATGGATGGTCAAACCCTTGAACCAAAAAATGTGACAAAATTGTTGCTGTGTGGGTGTGTTCAGTAGTTTTGAGAATCAGAAATTATTGCACTATTGGTAATATAAAATAAGTTCTCCACCGAGAGAAGAAAATAGATAACGATATGTAGATGATTTGTGGTTAATTAAAGATATGATGGATTGTATATTCTAAACATGTGTCAGGAGGTATGAGGTTTTACCAATTAAATTTTATTCTTTCCACACAGACTTAAATCTCTCTAGAATTAATTAAACGCCTGAAATAAAGGAAATGAACCTGTCGTGGCTGTAGGATTATTGAGAAATATTGAATTCAAACTCCAATCGACAGCGTCTGATGGTGAATAAGTCATCTTTCCTCATTATTCCACCTCACCAAGTTTCTTCCATTTGATTGAAATAAGTAGCAAGATTCCATAACTATAAAAATTCTTTCAGAAAATCTGTTAAAATCTTGAAATATTTTTTTATATCGTAATCGGAAAAAGAGTCAGCTTGTTTAATCTTTTCCATTGAAAATGACATAAAACCAAATTTGTTAATGAATCATTTCCATCTCATTGGTAATTTGTCAAGGTATCATGCCTTCTGGGGAGTTTGTAGTGTAACTTTTGGAGATATATTTGAAGCTTGAATCAAAGTGAGCCTTTTTTCCCCTCATAAGATTGGTAGATGATAAGTTAGCGTTCACTTCCAGCAGATGCTGATATCGCAAACTATTTCCCCTCATAACCTGATACCAAGTTTTTATACACCCACTTAGACATGTGGAAGTATATTGCCGTTGCCCCTGTCAGTCTGTTGCTTTGTCGGTCTGTTTGTCAACATTTCTTGTGAGCACAATAGAAACTACAGTTTTGAAACTGGGTATGATCATTAATTTTGACGAAACTTTTTGATAAACGGTGTTATTGCCCTTGATAAAATTGGTTTGGCACAACAGAGAGTACAGTTTTCATCCGGTTAAAATGAAATTTGGTGTGCTTATATACATTGATAAGGTCTTGGATATGTTCGAAATTTGAAGATTTTTATATGAAGGGTTTTTGAGTTATTGCCCTTGTCTAAGTCAAAACGAATCAAAATTTGTTCTTGAGCAAAAAAAAGACTACATTTATCTGATTTTAATGAAATTTTGTGTGAGTATAATGATGAAATCATAGACTTGTTCGAATTTGAAGAATTTTCAATTAACAGTTTTTGGGGTTATTGCCCTTAACTGAGATAAAATGCATCAAAATATATCAGTGAACACAATACAGACTACAGTTTTTATATGATTTTTAAGACATTTTGGTGTGATCTCATATATTGATGATATATTGGTCAAGTTTAAATTTGATTATTTTTTGATGAATGGATTTTGAGTTGTTGCCCTATATTTATTTTTTGTTCATGACCACAATAGAAACTACAGTTTTCTACTGTTTTTTTATGATATTTGGTATTTTGGTTATATTGATAAATGAAATGAAATGAAATGAACAGAGCTTTACATCCTATTAATTGATATTGATGAGATCTAGTTGAATTTTGACAATTTCTCACTCAGCAAATTTGAGTTATTGCCCTTGACAATAGAGCAGTGTGATTTATAAATTTGATGTACATGTATTAATGATGTTGGTTCTAAAAATTATTGTGGAAAAATTTCATATACTACTCCATTTGGTATAAATAACTAACAGTAAATATATGTCAATGAATTCAAACTGCAAATGCATTATATCTTAAATATGAGAAAAATCAGTCACTGTATCATCTTTTCTGACCGCCGCAAGTGGGTGTAACTAACCTTGCCTGGCAAGCTATCTTTTGTATGGCTATTGTTTGACATCTAATCCGTACTTTTGACTATTTTCAACGACCTTGCAAAAGAATATGGAATTAAGCTGTAAGAAATAATTAAACATACATGACAGTTGATTATGATAATTATCTAAGCTTTTTGTATGTTCATGTATGTACACAGAAGATTTCAATATTTTAAAAGGCTACCATGTAGTTTGCCAATCTTCATATTAACACAAAGTGTACAAATTTAATCTTGCCCTGAATACCAAATTGAAATTTAAACAACAAGAATTTGTGAACTTTTTAGAAATTGGGTGCTTACTGATTATTTATAGAATATGAACATTTTCTTGTTTACTCAGCACATTCTGAGGTAGGCTTATTGATGTGCTCTATTATCTGAATGTTTGGAACTGTATATATATTTCATATGAGAACAAAGCCTGATAATTTAATGTGCTCCAGTTATTTTTTGATAAATCAGGAATTGTCATGAACTAAATGATTGATATTAAAAATAATATTTATATATTGTCATCATGTAATGTTTAAGGAAAGTTATTATTCATCTACATGTTATTATAAGGAAATCATGTACATCATTATAAAGATCTTAACACTGACAGGTGTCATTAAGTATCAGGTAAAATATAATTTGACACTGACTGTGGATTAAAGTTGGAGAGTTTTTTTGTAAGAGCTGTAGCTTTATGAAGCTGTTTTATATGTTAGTAGTTAAATGATGATACAACAAGCAACACAGTATAAAAAGGGGAATTTGCCAGATTAAATTGGAGCACAATGTGATTTTGTTTTCTGACATCTTTACAATGTCAAGGTATTACATACTCTGTCTTATACCTTGGCATCATCGGGCTCTTTCTTACATAATTTTATATAAATACAGTCCGGTTTATTCTGTTAATTGTAATGTGAGTTAACAACACATATTATATACAGTCTTGCTGCCGAGGGATCTGATTTCTGTACTGATCCAATCAAATCATAAACTTCTGTGATACTAGGAAAGTGCCTATGGATGTCAAGGTATTTCATGGACTTTGTAATACCTTTATATTGTGTGACTGTCATTTCCCTGTAATGGTTCACAATGTCAAATAAATGGCGAAATAAGGCAAATCTCAAAAAGGACTGGTGATATTGATGTTTTGTTTAATAATGGCAGTCTGGTTTTTTGTTATGTTATAATAATGAATAACCTTGTTTCCATATTACATATGATAATTAGAAGACCAGACATGACTGATGGCCTTTTATTAATCCCTGGAGGGGAATCTCTCTTTAATATGTTAATAATAAATAGTATACAATAATATTTATTAACTTGATCTTAAGTAGAAGTGTGAGAGGAATACACTCTTAATGTCCTGCCTGGGAAATATCTTGTATTTTGATTGACTAGGAGTGGTCAGTATGTAATATAACAATAGATTCATCATATTAAAGGTATTGTTTCATGTGATTTTGGCCTATATAAACAAATTGAAAGTACCATTTTAAAAGGGTACAGTCATCACAATATTTGCTTTACTAGCTAATAAGGCTATAGAAGAACTTTTTCAGAAATAAAATCTGAAGTCAGATATCTTAACTTGAGATATATTAGCTGACCTAGTAAATGAATATTTCTCATTAAAGTAGTCAAATAGTGGTATTCTCTATATATCAATTTTGGAAGGGCTAGATGAAAAAGATGTTAAAATTGATTTGATATTTTGTATGTCAAGAGAAAGGTAGAAGCCTACAGTCATGTAATAATTAAGGCAGGGGTTTCCAACCAGGGGGTTATTATCCTTAAGGGGGTAATTTTTTTTTATATTGTCCGACATGAAATTTATTGCAGGGAAAACAAACTTAGAGAAAATCAAGAAATAAAGATTTAAAGGGGGAGAGATAATGGTAAGGATTCATAGGTAAAGGGGGTAATGGTAAGGATATATAGGTAAGGGGGGTAATTGTAATGATTTATAGGTAAGGGGGGTAATGGTAAGGATTTATAGGTAAAGGGGGTAATGGTAAGGATATGTAGGTAAGGGGGGTAATTGTAAGGATTTATAGGTAAGGGGGGTAATGGTAAGGATATATAGGTAAGGGGGTAATTGTAAGGATATATAGGTAAGGGGGTAATGGTAAGGATATATAGGTAAGGGGGGTAATGGTAAGGATTTATAGGTAAGGGGGAAATGGTAAGGATTTATAGGTAAGGGGGTAATGGTAAGGATTTATAGGTAAAGGGGGTAATGGTAAGGATATATAGGTAAGGGGGGTAATGGTAAGGATTTATAGGAGGAAGGATGGCTAATGCAATTGATCAAGAATTTTGCAAGGGGTATTAGAAAGAAAAAGGTTGAAAACCCCTGATTTAAGGCATTACTGAATGTAAACTTTCTAAAAATTAATTTAGATTATTTGTGTAAATGTTGGAATGACTGGTGTCCATGTTACATCAATTTTAATTTTCAATATTATTTTGATTGTAGATTGGCCTGGATCAGTTAACTAGAAGTTAGAGTTAGAAGAATATATTTATTTATTTATTAAATTTCTCAAAAAAATACAAATTTCTAGAAAGCATTCCTTTAATGTAAATATTTTAACATTAAAAAATGGCTTTTGGGTTTTTGTTGCAGGGCAATATTGATTAAGTATCTATTTGAATAATATAGACATATATAAATACATATTATTTACTTAGCCTATATCTCTTCACTCCAATATAATATATTGAGTTAAAGAGGAAGAATCAAAATTACTCAAGATTGAATTGGTGAAAAAAAAAACTGGTACACACATACGAAATTATCAGTTTTAAGGATAATGTGAATTATTTAATTTTCATATTCTGTTTTTTTTTTGGGGTAATTTTGCTGATTGTAGTGTGTTTCACAAAGGGAAGGACTTAAAACATTCTCAAGGATTAGGTCAGTTTTTGTAAAGTATAAATTTTTTATTCAAATACTTGAAATTTCTTAAGTCATAAAGTACAATTACAATCAATTTGAGTAATTTAATTTGTCAATTTGTGTGCTTGAGTTTTATAACCATGTACTTAATTAGTATTAGTTTATACAATCAAAACTTATGGCCAGACTAAAAAGAAATGACATAAAGCATCTAAAATTGACTGACTGATAGTTTGATTCAATATTGATTGATACATCTCTTTTCAAAGATGAAACTCATTTGAAGCCAGAGTGAGAAAAATTTATTACTTAATTCAGGTTTGGGACAAAGAAAGGAAATGGTCTCATTGAACCTCTAATATTTCATCTTAAACAAAAGTGCACATATTACACAACAAAGGATTTGAAATCATGTCTCAAATTTAAAAAGAAATGTATGCAGATTGTTCCTGAGTTCATAAAGTTTTGTCTTGCAGAGTTTTAAAATTGCTAAAACATTTATCATAGCATCCTGAAATTATGGACATAGGAATTTGATTATATCACAAATTTCCCATAAAATAGGGAAACAATAAAAGTATGTACTATTGTCCTGTTGGTTAACGTTTCGGCTAACTGCCTTCTTCAGAAATACTTCAGTAGCTTATGATCACATTTTCCTGTCTTTCCTTTACTTATATAAAGTTTAGAATGATGGAGATGTTTCTCAGTTAGGAATTTGATATTTTTCTAGCATAGAAGTTGCATTCAATGCATACAATTAACATCTAGTGCTGTTGTCTTTGTTGATGGAACAGTTTCCAAACAACAGGATCGGTTACCTGAAATGAAACAATTCAGTCAGTCCCAAAAAAAAGAATAAGAACTGAGTTACTAACTACTGTTGGTAAACCAGTAATCTTGAGTTAAAACAGGTAGATTATTTGTCATAGCCTGATTAAAGATAGAAAAGGTTTTTTATAAGTGTGAAAGTTTGAAATAGTAAATAAGTGTAGCTATTATACAAACAAGTTTAGATGAACAAAGTCAACTTTAACAATTACTTGATTGATGTGGCTATCCTAATGTTAATGTATTATCCTCTCTAGCTAAAAATAATCATCTGTAATCATTATTTAACAATGGGATAATTTTCTCATTTTTACTTTTTGTACTACTATTTTGCATTTCTGTGACTGGACAAAGTGTAACAGAAGTGGTTGATTGGATAATGCTGCATGTAATCATTGGTTATGGATTTATGTTGAGTGATTGAAAAGGAAAAAATTAGTTGGATCATTTAATGATTGAACTTTTCTGTGTCAGGTCCTTATCGCCAGAATTTATGTTTTGTGTATGATGATCAATGATCAGGATCAGGGTTTCAAGAAATACTAATCAGGACCTGAACCTGTTTTTAGGAAACAATATAAATTTTGACTCTTTGTGTAACAATTGTCATCTGGATATAAGAAGTTCATCAGGATATCTGTATGATAAAAATGGTGTCGCCATATTGTATATCAAGACAGCATCAGTAATAGAAAGGATATCATCAGAATCTGTAAAATGAGGGTAAATTTTTAGCACATTGGTTTGTTTTTGGAAAAAATTGAAGACAAGTTTTGCATGAATAATATTGGGTAGGACAATATTTGCTCAGTACCATGGGATAAACTCATTTAGAGTGATGAACAATTTAATAGGATCAAAGAATAAACCAGAACAGGATCTGTGTCCACTGAAGAAAAACTTAATACCCATGAAAAAATACATATAGACACATTGTATTGTTGAGGAAGAAAAAATTGAATGTATCTTGTCAGACGTAAAGGATAAATTGAAAGTTATACTCTGTTTGAAGAGGAAAACAATCATTTAGAAAGGTTTCTCAACAATTTGATATTTCTGGTGTTGCCATTATTATTGATAGTTTTCTGGCCAAATCATAAAGTGAATATTAATATTTCTTACATATCTCAGACTCCCATGTCATAAAAATGTATGGATTTACAATAAAAGAATAGAAATAATGATATTGGAATATTCTTGGAGTCCTCTTTTCATGGTTGATTTGAACGAGTTGTGTTTGTTTGTTCGGTGTAAAAGACATATTGATATCTAAATGGTGCTCAGTCTGGAATTGTCTAAGATAAAACTGCTTGTATTTGGATTTTGAAATTTGTGGGATTTATTTATTCATTTTAATCGTTTGAAGAAGTACTAGTGTGATCTATGCACAATGTCATGTGTAGGTTAACGTGGATAACAGAGTGTAATACAGATATATAAGTTTGGTTTGTGTTTAGCAATATCAAATTATCTATTAGATGATCAAATTAAAAACTTGGTATTCCCATCATGAATAAAATTAGTTTTTAGTGAGCTGGGATTATTCTCTGTGAATATTAGATTTAGAATATTCATTACTCTAGATAGTTGATCCTTTCTTGTATTGATCGACTATATAATTTAGGAGAATTGTGTTGGTAGATGAATATTTTCTTTTCCTTGCCACTTTATTTCCTAAATTTGATAGAATTGGAGAATTGTGTTACTGTTTGAATGCTCTCAGTCAATGAAAGATGAATAATATTGATAACTGAGATCAATATAACTGAGTATATATAGAGTTTATTGTCAGTGGTAATATCAAAATTGGATAATTTTTTATGCTCTCAACTAATGAAATATAAATGAATAAGAATAATGTGGTCTGATATCGAGTAAATGTTTCATTTCCTGTATTTTGTGTTTCCAAACTAACTGTCACAAGACTTTTATAAAATTCTGCTTTGGATAATTGTGGTACCTTTGACAGATGATTGGACCCCTGATAAAACTTTAATGTGTATAGCTTTGTTTACTGACTCTTTGCTAATTAATTTTGATATAAGAGCCAATGATGGAGAATGGAAGAAGGAACTTTGTTAAATATTGAATGGTATTTTGGGTCAATAATGTTCTTTTACTTTAAGTTGATTGCTGTATTATAAACTAAGTCTTAAACTTGGTAAACTTTCTTATTCCCTACAGTGACAAATATCCTTCCTGACTTGTGTTGGAAATATCAACTATTCAGGGAATTCAGCTAATGATCATTACAAATCTCAGTGGGATCCTTGTTCTATCCAGATGTAGATTTGTCATTCAGGTTAACAAGGATTTTAACAAGTTTGTTTCATCCTGTGGTTTGTTGTAGTTTCCTGTTATTCAATTAGTGTGCAGTGATTAACTGATCCTGGTTCAAAACTATTTTTATCTTTATCCTTTTGGTTTAGGATTTCTAATAAATTATTGACCACATTTAAATCAAAAACTGTCATTACATAGATTGAATACCTCTTATTTGGTTTTGCTCTTTGTTTGGTTTTGAGTTAACTTCTCATATTTGAACCAACATTCTCTTGTGTTTTTCTTCAAAATAGTGTCACCAATCTCTACATTTAAAAACTTAAATGTCTGAGTTCCAATTAGGTAAAATATATCTAATATAAAAGATATTGTGATATGTTGTGATAATATGAATATTTTAAAAGAATAAGTTTATAATTTGTGATATTGTGATAACTACAATGTGTTCTATGTTAACAATATTAAATCAATCTTAATGTTTGAGAAACTGAAATCTAAGAAAATGAAACTGGAAAAAGCTGGTCATTTAGCAAGGTGAGTGAAAATCTTTTTAATATTCTATTGACCTATAGTTATTTCTGGTGCAGTTAAAAGGTAGTGCAGTAACATTCATATTGGGGGCTTGATTTGGGTTTTCAATATATGTAAAGTTTTCAAAGGTACTAAAAATGTACGAAAAATTGCATAATTCCTTCATAAATACCTCAAACCAGGTATTTTTTGCGTCTTTTCTATATATGTCATGAAAGAGGAGTCTTTCTAACTTTCAAACATAGATAATTCTTGACAACATGGATTTGAAAGCTCAAATTTCTGAGTGAGCTGTGAACACTTATTACTGATTAGCTTTGCTAAGAAAAATTCCCATATTTGAGACCATGTTTACATAAGAATTGCCACTAATGAATCAATGATGCTGTTTACTGTGTAGGATCATTTTGGTGACTAGACAGATGACCCTAAAATTGCTTGTTTCTGTTTCACGATATTTCATAAAGAATCAATACAAGAACTGTCCCCTCAAGTAGGAAGGTTTAGGATTGTTCCAATCACTACAAGAGAACAGTGGGACAGAAATGTCTCATTCATTTTTGTTGGCATGCTTTCAGGCTGGGTTCTATTAATAGATACTTTGGTCCAAGATTCAAAAGTTTTCCCTGAGGATTATTTGAACTATTGACATTGACTGTCTCATGTCAATGGTCATTCTATGTGAGATGGAAATTATGTGTAACTGTGTATACAATGTTTGCTAGCTAACTAACAGATAACATTTAATTAAGTCTGCTTAGATTTTGTAGAGGCTCATGTTCAGCTAATTAGAAATGGGTTGCTGAAGTTTTATAAAATTTGATATCATTAAAGCTCAAATTCAGTTAATTATCGAGGGGATATGGCAGTGATTAGAGCAAATTCTTGCTGAATTGTAGTTTTAGCTTCAAGACCATTCCTTCGTATAATCCATTCTTGGGCCTGTTTTCAGTCTGTAAGGCAAGATCCTCATATATAACTGACTTCAACAAATGTGATGTATTGAATATCACTGCATAAGCATCAACTAATTAAGATTTGAACAACATTTCGAAGTGGAGAGTAGATATAACAAAAAACACAAGGGGTATATTATGGTATAACTCACTTCTTTAATAACAAAGCACATAACAAAAAATACAAGGGGTATATTATGGTATAAATCACTTCTTTAATAACAAAGCACATGAAACACAAGGGTATATTATGGTATAACTCACTTCTTTAATAACAGAGCACATTGTTATCAAACATTGTTATTACAGAAGTGAGTTATACCATAATATACCCCTTGTGTTTTTTTTATGTGCTTTGTTATTAAAGAAGTGAGTTATACCATAATATACCCCTTGTGTTTTTTGTTATATCAGCTAATTAGTCTGTTCAGTACATGTACTGTACATTGATGGGTATTTTAAAGTAATAATGTTCTTGTGCATTTGATGCAGTTTGGCTTCTGAGGGACATGAACTATCAAAATTAACATAATAAATACAAACAATAAACATGATTGACTATGTGGGCTCTAAGAAAGATGCCAAGTTGACAGCCTAGCAGTATCAGGTGTCCTTAAAGAGTAATGATTCCCTGACCTGCTGCTTATAAAACTTTGATAATCTTAAAATGAAACATACATGCTTGATAAGAGCTCATCCAAATTTTCAACAACAATGGTCATAAATGATACAAGTATTGAAGTAGTTTTCTGGGATATTGATTAAATTTTATTATATATACATATATACAATAAAATACATTTACATTGTTCAAAATATTTTTTTGCTTCTGTCACATTGCTTATTGACAATCATTGTGGATTTTACATGTCTATGGTAGGTAAAATTATTAATATTTTGTGGCTCTAGAATTAAGGTTATAATTATGGAAGTTCATTCCAAAATATACCAATGTTTATATTAATGGGAAATTGTCAGTATAACATTATATTATACTATATTAAAGTTTGTATATGAATGGTTAAATGGAGCATTAATGTTATTGTTTAAGAAATTTTGTTTTTTGCAATTTTTCAAGTGCAATATAATAATACACAGATATAAATAATAAGAAATATTTGAGTTATGTGTAAGACAGCCCTCACAGTGATTACAAACCAATTTTTTCTACCTTAATACTGTTGACAGTTGTAGTTTTTTTCAAACTATTTATTTTGTTGTAAGTCTTAAAGTGACATGACTGTTTAGAAAAGGACAATAATAAATCGTGGTGTGTAAATTAAGGTCACGTAACAAGTTAGTGAAGTATTTAGTAACAAATGAAGAGCAGGATTACTCATGGTTTTGTACCATGTTGTGAAATCAGATTTTTTTTTGCAATGAATTTAGATAATTAAATGTTTCTAAGCTGGCCCATATAAGAATTTAGGTATTTTCCTTGTACTAAGGTTAAAGTAATAAGTACAGTAATACTTTATGTTGTGTTTCTATCACCCCAAGATCATATTGACCATTTTTATGTTTAATTGAATGTTGAACTAATACCAAATTAATATGCATGAGTTAGACTTCTCTACTATACAGTATTTTATTAAGAAGAGTACTAAATGATATAAATATATCAGAGATAATTATATTGCCCACTCAGAAAAGCTCAAAAATAACAAAAAATACAAACATATTGATACAAGTAAAATGCTAGGTTGTAATTGTGGTTAGAAAGGTCTCAGATAATTTACTTGTTTGAAATTGTAGCTATTATCATTTCTTACACTTTTCAATGACCTGATATTAATTTTTTCAAAACCTGAGATGATTATGATTTGGCATTATACATTCATGTGGATTAGGCACATAAAGACAACACAAATTACTAACAAAAATATTTGTACATCCTGTTCATCGGGCTGTAAAAAATCAATATAAGAGTTAAAATATATATTGTTATGTATAATATTGATTTAAAATTGATTATCTTATAAATTATCTCTTATCTTATCTCATTGTTTTAAAACCTGATACAATATCTGACATGATTAACCTTGTTCATTAGGTAGGAACAGTCACATCATTTTCTTCTGTTTCATAGTTTTATGAAATAACTTTGTCATTGTGAGAAATTCTGGTGTAGGCCTATTTAGGAAGTAGGATGTATGTGATACAAAGTTTAAAAGGATTCTGAAGTGGATATTTTTTGAACTATTTATAACTGGTAGTTGAACTGTCAATAAAAGCCATTTACAATGTCTTTTAACATGATTTAGGAAATAAAGTGATAAAGTATTCAAGGATTTTTATGTAGTCTAATGCATTCTTTTAATAGCTTTCTAATAGTTTCCTTCAGTAAATATAATTATTGTCCTTTTTGACATGGTGTTGAAATTTTACATTATACGATTCATCATTGGCTTTCCATTGTTTTTTTATGTCTGCACAAAAGAGAAATTTTTAACAGTTTATAGAATTTTCATTAATTTGTCTGTCAAATTTCAAGCTCTTTATTTAATCTCCATTGAATTTTGTAGTATTACTGACTAATGCTACATGTACATGGGCTAGTGCTGATTTGTGAATGTGTTGTTTTTAGTTGTCATGTATCCGGAGAAAAACGATGGAAAATCTCCTTAATCCTTCTATAAAGGATGTTACAGTAATCTTCTGTCCGAGATCCTTTATCTATTGAAAGTTATATTAATAATCCATCTAGATAGTCTATTAACTCTGTCCCTATTACTATTATATATAATAGACTGTCCACTTTATCAATTATTTTATGATGAGCTGCCATTCTAATCTAAAGACATGTCTAATGTATAATAACAACCGGTAATAGGTACTACATGTATATGGTACTCAGATCCTTTCATTTGACTGTATAATTTCTGACTAAATAATTTCAAAAATTTGCAACAATTGTTAGTTACATGGCCTCTCCAAAATACTTAATAGTATTTCCTGTCCGAAGTAATACTCTCCACTATGGTTATTGTAGTAGAGATGACAATCTGCAGGTCAAGAGGTGAACTCTATGAAGAGTCATATTCACAAGTGTGGCTGAGGAGCTATATGGTCTGGAAGTTTCACATAGAAAGGAATCATTATGGCTTATATTTGCAACATCCTACCTCTTATGTTTGATTCATAATAGCAATTTTGAATTAGAATGAGAATGAGACCTTTTTATATGTCCACATGAATATGTGGTCGTATATTGCCGTCGCCCCTGTCCGTCGGTCTGTCCCTCTGTTGGTCCGTCTGTCAACATTTGTTGTTGGCATGATAGTTTTCATCTCATTTTGATGGAACTTGGTGTGAGCATTGGAATTGACAAGATCTCAGTCAAGTTCGAATTTGAAGACTTTTCAATGAAAGGATTTTGAGTTATTGCCCTTGACAAAATTTGTTTGTGGGCATTAGAGAAACGACAATTTTCAATGGATTTTGATGAAACTTAGCATGAGCATTGGATAAGATCTTGGTCTTGGATCTTGGAGTACAAATTATGAAGCATAAATTTGTTTCTTGTCTGAAGGGAAGTCCAAGGTTCATGTCTCCTTTTAGCTATTAGCTGTCTTAGCAATAGCTATTGAAGGCTACAAAGTTGTTGAAAGTTGAAAGATTATAGGAACTAGGATTCTAAAAGTTTCTGACCAAGGCTTCAGTTAGATATTATTGATTCTATACATGTAGATAAATAAATCAAGTTAAATCAACATAACTATTACTTGTCAATATAAATGTTGGTCATAAAACTAAGTAACTAATGATAATTTTTTTTTTTTATATTTCTAGATGTGACAGTCCTCTTACATTGAAAAGTTATCGGTAAGTAATTTCTTTTTTGATTTGACAGAATCCAACATACACAAGACACAAGGGTCATTCTTGTAATACTGACGGTTTTTACTGTGATATAAATTTGATGCAGTGACATAAACTTTTACCACATCAGTGTGATGCTTCTGAAAGACACTGAGACATCAAAATGCTGTTCAGACACCAAATTAATGCAAAGAGAATGGATACATTGGAAACATGATGCTATGTCAATGATGCTATTACGTCAATATGATACCTTGACGTCATGTGGTGTTTTTGATTGGTCTATAAGTGAGTATAAGCGACAGTGCCGTCAAGTAATCTATTTTATAATTAGAGTGTATTATAATAGTATTGATAGTAGACTGGTGACATTTAAGGTGAAATGTGAACTCAATGTAATTGTCATCTACAGTGCTATCACTTTCATTGCACCTCAAACTTTTTATGCTAAAATAAGTGTGATAATTATAAGGCTAGAAATAGATCCTTTTTGTACATTGTTTACATGTTAATTATTTTGGAATTGAAAGAGAATGTACTATACTATTTGCTAATTATACCAACTCATATGTCTTGCATGTATTTATCTAGATATTGACAGCTGGTTGTTGCACAATTTGTCAAAAAGCAATGTGGGAAGGAAGTCTTAAATTGAGGCAGGCTTTACAGGGATTGGACTTTTAAAACTTTTGATCAGTCAGGATAGGCAAATGCATTACACACGTTTTGAATATTTAAAAGAAAAACTGAATTTGATCTTAATTGATTGATATTAATGTTGTTTATCATTTGAATGTAGTTTTTACATGATAGATATCTGTAATGTGTGTTAGTGTGCCTGTATACTGGTAGTTATAAATCAAATATTGAGTTATTGGAGAATTTATTTAATACAAAAAAATGACATCTTTGTGGTAAACTTGCAGTATTTTCAAGGGCTTACGTCTGTTTGTGAGTACTGTATGTGTTGTCTCCCTGTTGGAGAGCCCAATGGCTTTAAATGGAGTTGGGGCAACCTGAAGATTATATCCCTGACTTGTAACATTGAAATTAGTGATATGAATCTAACGATATTACCAACAGAAACCACTGACTTCAGCTTTTATGAATTGCAGGTGCTGTTATGGTCAGCTTTCCAAATCATGTAAAATTGCGTTAAATTCACATTTTACTTAGGTCAGGTGGCATCTTAAATCCTGTCTTTATAATTTGATTCCTGAAAACCAAAACCTATCAGGTAGAATTGATCGAATCACTGTTCTTAAATGTAACAAAAATCAGGTTATAAAATTTGTCTCAAAACCATGGTGTTATTAAAAGATATGGAACTGTAAATAATTTAGTTTTCAGCTGTTCAGAAATTCCGATAAACTGTCACGTACCTCTAATTTTCTTCTAGCCTCCTTTTGATTATCAAGTCTGCAGCATTGAGGTTGACTGTCACTAGAATATTAAGAGATAATTGGAAACCATCACTGAACACTGACTGTCGCAATGAGGTTTTAATGATATTGCTTCCTTTTGCTCAACATCTCTTTGTCTGTAATACTGTGTCATGGTATGGACTCTTTCTATTGATCAACATTCCACAGCTTTGATGAAAAGTTCAAATGTGTGATGGAAGTAGAAGTTGTTTTTTATCTTGATTATAAAGTTACTGTGACCAATTGAGGGAATTTCACTAGCGAGGTAACAGTATTTATTGTTCTCTAAGATTTCTAGATAAATTGTCTTTAAATATGACAGTGGTCTAACTATTTGGCTTGACATTCTTATAGGCAAGTATTGATTTTCCTTTAATGTGGCAGCAGTCTATTAGATTCCGATAGAAATTAGAAAGAAAACTGAAATTTTTCTATGGTCTAATCTGTTAATGTCATAACGAGGCAGGCATCAGAAGTATAGGTAGTTTTCTAAGAGGTAAATTGAGTAAGTCCAGTGTTGAAATAATTTGGTAAATATTTTTCTATGTTATTTTATATATAATAACTATTAATGCTCTAATATTCTTATATGCATGTATGGAATACAGAACGAAACTTTACATACATGTATATTCACAGTGGATAATGGCATAGTGAAAGTTGACAGACTGACATATATTATGTGAATATTGGTGACATTGAGTAAATTCAATACAAACCATATGTCACATGTGAACAGCTGAAGGTTGCCACACCTGCTTTCAATAACTAGCACAAATAATTTCTCCTTATTTTCTCTAGGTCTGTTGCCTTCTATTCAAAACAATTTATAATGTAACATTGTCAAGTATTGTGTATTGTGATTTTCCCGCTTCCTTTTTATGTTTTGAGTGCTGGGGTTTTTCTTTTGTGTAATAAGATGTATCCAGTAAGGTATTGACTCAAATGTGATGTGGCATTTTCAGAGTTATTTTAATATATTTTAAAGGTCAGGATAAATTTGATAAAATATATTTGTCTGTGATATAAATTTCTAATATTAGCTGTTAAAAATATATGTTTTAAACAAGAAACCTGTAGGATTCAACATCTTTTTCTTTGTGTTCCTGAAATATTGAAAACAAAATTTGTAAGTCTTTTCATTGTTTTCATAGTTAGATGAGTCTAGGGCTGCTGGCATATTAATTTTGTAATATTATAGGACAAAAGTGGCTAACACAATACAGTTTGAAACTCTCTAGGTAGGGCATCAAAATTTGGAACTACTTTATAACATCATTTAGCATTTATGCTATATTTTTCCATTTTTGTTACAGCTGTATGACTTATTGCAATCAGAAAAACTATAAAATATGTTGCTGCCAGACTCATATAGTAATAGTTTTCTTTAAAAGTGAAATATATATAGCAGTAATACAATTGAATATTGTCTGTAGATGATATATTAGATAAAAATAGAATTAATTGAAAGTAAAGATATATGAGGTAGCTGATAGGATACTAAGTTATTACATTATATCCTGTTATATATTATCTATGTTAATAAATATTGGAAACTAACATATATAGTAATATTATATATCAGTCTAATGTTATATATCTAAACAATAGGTTCTACAATTGTATTGAGCACTATTTGAACAGTGAAAATATTGTATTATGTTATTGAAATAAAGAATGGAAATATATTTCATTATATCAAGATATATTTTAACAATAGGTTATGTTACTGAAATATAAGATACTAAGTTATAACAATATATCATGATATATATTTTAACAATAGGTTATGTTACTGAAATATAAGATACTAAGTTATAACAATATATCATGATATATATTTTAACAATAGGTTAGGTTATTGAAATATATGATACTAAGTTATTACATTATATAAAGATAATATATTCTAACAATAGGTTATGTTATTGAAATATATGATACTAAGTTATTACTTTATATCAAGATATATATTCTAACAATAGGTTATGTTTTTGAAATAAATGATACTAAGTTGTAACATTATATCAAGATATAGATTTTAACAAAAGGTTATGTTTTTGAAATATATGATACTAAGTTATTACATTATATCAAGATATATTTTAACAATAGGTTATGTTATTGAAATATATGATACTAAGTTATTACATTATATCAAGATATATATTCTAACAATAGGTTATGTTATTGAAATATATGATACTAAATTATAACATTATATCAAGATATATATTCTAACAATAGGATATGTTATTGAAATATATGATACTAAGTTATTACATTATATCAAGATACACAGTTTAACAATAGGTTATGTTTTTGAAATATATGATACTAAGTTATAACATTATATCAAGATATATTTTAACAATAGGTTATGTTATAGAAATATATGATACTAAGTTATTACATTATATCAAGATACACAGTTTAACAAAAGGTTATGTTATTGAAATATAGGATACTAAGTTATTACATTATATCAAGATATATATTCTAACAATAGGTTATGTTATTGAAATATATGATGCTAAATTATAACATTATATCAAGATATATATTCTAACAATAGGATATGTTATTGAAATATATGATACTAAGTTATTACATTATATCAAGATACACAGTTTAACAATAGGTTATGTTTTTGAAATATATGATACTAAGTTATAACATTATATCAAGATATATTTTAACAATAGGTTATGTTATAGAAATATATGATACTAAGTTATTACATTATATCAAGATACACAGTTTAACAAAAGGCTATGTTATTGAAATATATGATACTAAGCTAGTACATTATATCAAGATATATATTTTAACAATAGGTTATGTTTTTGAAATATATGATATTAAGTTATAACATTATATCAAGATATATTTTAACAATAGGTTATGTTATAGAAATATATGATACTAAGTTATTACATTATATCAAGATACACAGTTTAACAAAAGGTTATGTTATTGAAATATAGGATACTAAGCTAGTACATTTTATCAAGATATATATTCTAACAATAGGTTATGTTTTTGAAATATATGATACTAAGTTATTACATTATATCAAGATACACAATTTAACAAAAGGTTATGTTATTGAAATATAGGATACTAAGTTATAACATTATATAAAGATAATATATTCTAACAATAGGTTATGTTTTTGAAATATATGATACTAAGTTATTACATTATATCAAGATATATATTTTAACAATAGGTTATGTTATAGAAATATATGATACTAAGTTATTACATTATATCAAGATATATTTTAACAAAAGGTTATGTTATTGAAATGTATGATACTAAGTTATTACATTCTATCAAGATATATTTTAACAAAAGGTTATGTTATTGAAATATGTGATACTTAGTTATTACATTATATCAAGATACACATTTTAACAAAAGGTTATGTTATTGAAATATAGGATACTAAGTTATTTCATTATATCAAGATATACATTAGGTTATGTTTTTGAAATATATGATACTAAGTTATTACATTAAATCAAGATATATATTTTAACAATAGGTTATGTTATTGAAATATATGATACTAAGTTATTTCATTATATCAAGATATATATTCTAACAAAAGGTTATGTTATTGAAATATAGGATACTAAGTTATTTCATTATATCAAGATATACATTAGGTAATGTTATTGAAATATATGATACTAAGTTATTTCATCATATCAAGATATATATTTTAACAATAGATTATGTTATTGAAATATAGGTTACTTAGTTATTACATTATATCAAGATATATATTTTAACAATAGGTTATGTTATAGAAAAATATGATACTAAGTAATTATTTTATATCAAGATATATATTCTAACAATAGGTTATGTTATTGAAATATATGATACTTAGTTATTACATTAAATCAAGATATATATCTTAACAATAGATAATGTTATTGAAATATAGGATACTAAGTTATTACATTATATAAAGATAATATATTCTAACAATAGGTTATGTTATTGAAATATAGGATACTAAGTTATTACATTATATCAAGATATATATTCTAACAATAAGTTATGTTATTTAAATATAGGATACTAAGTTATTACTTTATATCAAGATATATATTCTAACAATAAGTTATGTTATTTAAATATAGGATACTAAGTTATAACATTATATAAAGATAATATATATTTTAACAATAGGGTATGTTATTGAAATATAGGTTACTAAGTTGTAACATTATATCATGATATATATTCTAACAATAGGTTATGTTATTGAAATATATGATACTAAGTTATTACATTATATCAAGATATATATTTTAACAATAGGTTATGTTATTGAAATATAGGTTACTTAGTTATTACATTATATCAAGATATATATTTTAACAATAGGTTATGTTATTGAAATATAGGTTACTTAGTTATTACATTATATCAAGATATATATTTTAACAATAGGTTATGTAATTGAAATATAGGTTACTTAGTTATTACATTATATCAAGATATATATTTTAACAATAGGTTATGTTATTGAAATATAGGTTACTTAGTTATTACTTTATATCAAGATATATATTTTAACAATAGGTTATGTAATTGAAATATAGGTTACTTAGTTATTACATTATATCAAGATATATATTTTAACAATAGGTTATGTAATTGAAATATAGGTTACTTAGTTATTACATTATATCAAGATATATATTTTAACAATAGGTTATGTTATTGAAATATAGGTTACTTAGTTATTACATTATATCAAGATATATATTTTAACAATAGGTTATGTAATTGAAATATAGGTTACTTAGTTATTACATTATATCAAGATATATATTTTAACAATAGGTTATGTAATTGAAATATAGGTTACTTAGTTATTACATTATATCAAGATATATATTTTAACAATAGGTTATGTTATTGAAATATAGGTTGCTTAGTTATTACATTATATCATTATCTATATTAAAACAATGGGTTTTGTTATTGGATTATAAGATCTTAAATTATATCATTAAAACACACACACATATATATATTATATATATATAGTATAAACTTTTGATGTTTTTCATGCTCTAATAACTTTATTTCTTTAAACTTTTCCTGTGTTTTTACAAATTTTCAGTACTTTCAATTTCATTTTCTTCCCACGCTTGCATTATATTTTTCAAATCAAATCATAGAAGCCTGTGTATAAGCAGATTAGAAACTGATGATTTTCACTACAAGCCCTCCGGTCCATTCATTATCATATCAAGATAATGTCATTCAATATTATGTGTTTATCTGATCCTGCAAATTGTGGTTTTCTAATAGTTATGCATCACTACAGTTCCAGGTTCAGGACTTCTATGATAAAGAATCCCTGTAGACTAAAGGAAATACAAATAAATACTGTCATCCTGGAGAACTTACGGCATAGCATACTGCTTCAATGCCCCAATCTGAAGAAAAAGGTTTAAAAACTCCACTTCCTGATTTTTTTCATATTACTCTCCTGAGTAAGAGATAAGGAGGGTTCTTACAGTTTTTCTGAAGTAATCTGATAATAGCGATAGTATTCATAGCATGTAATAAATTGTTAACATGAAGTGAAGGTCAAGAGCTATGTAACATGTTAACATCAAGTATACAGTGTTATTATCATGATTAACATGTACTTAGCTGCGATCATAAGCCAACAACAACTGTAGTGATGTTGTATATTTTGGTTTTTAAATCCTCAACTGCAGATTTTAATTTTGTGCTTAAAGAAGAAAATTCATATGATAAATATAATGATACCTGTAATTATCAATACAAAGCATGTTAATAATTCTATGTATATAAATTCTTCAGGGTGGTCTGAAAGTTTATAAATCTTGTCCAGTCTCTTATAGATATTTTGACCATTTTAGGTAGTTATGGAACATTAAAATTTGTCAAGGTTTTATGGGATTTTCCTATAATGCTCAATCTATTTTTGTTACTCCAATTTCAAAGAAAAGAAAAATTTGACTGGTCTTAACCCTTTGAACAGTAAGTGTAACTGAAATAAAACTTCATATACCCTGAACTCCAGTTGATATAACTTTTCCCATATGATGTCTCATGATAACAGCCGCTTTACTGGTTGCTCGGGTATATGTTTGGTAATAATATAGCCTCTACGGTTAAAAGGGTTATTCAAATAATGATGCCAAGGAATAATGATAGAACACTACATTAGAACTTAGATTTTCTTCATCTTTCCACACATTGAATGTTTGCAGATATATGAAATCCTTTGGAAATGCGGAAAATTTATAATAAATTTGTGCATGTTGAATGATAACTCAAGTATACAAATTTTAGACTTTAATCCCAACATATAAATGAAAATATGTTGAATTATGGACTGATTACCTAGATATTTCAGAGAACATACTGAGATGGGAAGTCACAAAACAAGGAAATGTTGTAGCTTTTAGACTCAAATCTTAATTTTTAACTTGCAGAATGCCTTTCATAATGTTTGAAAGTTGTGAATTGTTGTATATTACAGGAAGCAGACTATGGAAAGAGAACTATATTGTGAGAATCATGTACCACAACCATCCTCAGGATCATCACAGCCAGTCAATAATAACTCTCTGGACATGGATGATAGTGGGGTAAGATAAAACATTTTTATACGCCCACATGGAAATGTGGACGTATATTGCCGTCGCGTTCCTCCGTCCGTCCACATTTGTTGTATGCACGATAGAGGCTACAGTTTTTATCTGATCTTGATGAAACTTAGTTTGCATGTATATATTGATAAGATTTCGGTCAAATTCGAAATTGGTAATAATCAGATGAACGGTTTCAGAGTTATTGCCCTTGATTTAGTCAAAACGCGTTAAATTTGGCTTGTATGCACGATAGAGGCTGCAATTTCTATCTGATCTTGATGAAACTTAGTATGCATGTACATATTAATGAGATCTCGGTCAAGTTCGAAATTGGTAATAATCAGATGAACGGTTTCAGAGTTATTGCCCTTGATTTTGTAAAAACGTGTTAAAATTGTTTTGTCTATGCCCAATGAACGCTACAATTTTGATACCATCCTGATGAAACTTAGTATGCATGAATATATTGATGAGATACCGGTCAAGTTTGAAGTTTGTAATAATTGGATGAACGATTTCAGAGTTATTGCCCTTGACTTAGTAAAATTTGGCTTTTAGGCAGGCTATAGACTACAGTTCTTATCTGATATTGATGAAACTTAGTATGCATGTATATATTGATGAGATATCGGTCAAGTTTGAATTTTGTCATAATCAGTTATGGCCCTTGATTTTGTGAAAATCCTACAAATTTGGCTTGTATTCATGATACAGGGTGCAGTTTTTATTTGATCTTGATGAAACTTGGTATGCATGTATATATGATGCATGTATATACGGACAAGATCTCAGTCAAGTTGAATTTGGTAACAATCGGTTGAACCGTTTTGGAGTTATTGCTCTTGAATTAATTCAATGTGTCTAATTTGGCTTGTAGGCCTGATAGAGACTACATTTTTTATACGATCTTGATGAAACTTGGTATGAGATCTCTGTAAAGCTTGAAATTAGTAAAAATAGGATTATTGGTTTCACATATTAAACCACTACAGATTTTGTTACGTTTTCATTTCTGACAGCTGGTAGTGGGCGTATGTTACCTTGCCTGGCAAGCTATCTTTTAAAACTGGTTAAAGCTTGAAATTACATTGGGGTAAAAAAACATTTGTCTATGTAGACACTGTTTGTTAAACATGGTTTGTCCATCACTTTGATTACTTTTGATTTGAGACATGTAATAAGAATAAGTTTGAAATTTTACTTTCAACTTTGTCAAATGAAGATTATAAATTTACATATGAACAAGTTTTTCTGTCTTAATGGGGTTGAACATTCATGATCAAACTATCAGATTTGGATTGAAAGGAAATCTGATTTTTTTTTACCATGCAGGAAATTCAAACTTTTGGTACAGTAATTTGCAGTAATTAAGGCATATATAGATAAAGTTCAGGCTTGAGTTTTTAAAAGCTAAGAGTATATGCATTTTCAAGCTTATTGGTTTAGTTACAAAAGTTGTAATTGGTAGCCTTTTGATAAACAAGATACACTATTTTAATCTTCTCAAATTTCTTATGTGTGCTTCAATCATAAGTTGAGATTTTAGATCTTGGTTTTTTCTTTAAGTGAAAAGGAGGGAGTCAAGATGAATGATACGGAGGGAGTCAGGGTGAATGATTAGGGGGGAGTCAGGGTGAATGATTAGGAGGGAGTCAGGGTGAATTATTAGGAGGGAGTCAGGGTGAATTATTAGGAGGGAGTCAGGGTGAATGTGATTAGGAGGGAGTCAGGGTGAATGTGATTAGGAGGGAGTCAAGGTTAATGTGATTAGGAGGGAGTCAGGGTGAATTATTAGGAGGGAGTCAAGGTTAATGTGATTAGGAGGGAGTCAAGGTTAATGTGATTAGGAGGGAGTCAGGGTGAATTATAAGGAGGGAGTCAGGGTGAATGTGATTAGGAGGGAGTCAAGGTTAATGTGATTAGGAGGGAGTCAAGGTTAATGTGATTAGGAGGGAGTCAAGGTTAGTGTGTTTAGGAGGCAGTCAGGGTGAATGATTAGGAGTGAGTCAAGGTGAATTATTTGGAGGGAGTCAGGGTGAATGATTAGGAGGGAATTGTGGTGACTGATTAGGAGGGAGTCAGGATGAAAATTACATGTATTGGGGATAATACTAGGTTATCTCTGTTCTAGCAGATTTCCCTAATAACACTCTTCAAGGCAATGCTCATCTTGTATGTTGAGAAAAATGAGATAATAAAATTCTATCCATTTCAGACCATTAACCATCTTATACTTAAAGTCAAAGTAATCAATACATGCCATATAAAGCTAGGAATGTATAGAGTATTAATGTTAAAATCTACAGGAAATAATCTATCTGATGTGATAATATACATCAAATAATATGACAATCATTATTTCACTTCATCACATTTTCATTGGATAAATAGGAAAGATGACATGACTTTGTAGCATGCACATCAATATTATCTTCTTAGTTCAAGATTAGACAGGATGATTGTAGAATTTTATTTTGTGACTTACAAGAGCAAAATGTGACAGAAATGAAATGGATTTGTGCATCCAACTGTTCAGCTGCAGATTTGGCTAATGAAGGATGCCATGCAGAGTGTAATTAGGGAAATTTGTCAGGACAACAGCATTGACCTTTTTCAAAGGATCTTTAACAAAAATAACCACAAGGCCTCCATTTTGTGACACTTTTTCAATGTCAGTCACTTATGGCTTTCAATAAATACTTATTTCTGTACACTTCTCAAATGTTTAAAACATAGTTATTTAACGAATTGATTTAATTGACAGAAATGAAGCCTTGACAGTATTTCATTTGAAAACAGATACCTATGTGTGTATTAACAATGATGAGACTAGCTTTTCTTTTTCTGTAGATTTGATTTTCATCTCATTAAATATCATGGAAACCAGTACCAATACTGTTTAATAGATATAAAACTTGTAGGGTTTCAGGAGGCTTTACTTTAAAATATTGATCTTTTTCTTGTAGTCTGCTGATCTATTTGAGATGTTAGAGAGACTTCAAGGAACAAGAATTGATGATCAGAGATGTGCTTTATTTGAGGTATGTGACAAAGCTTTTATTATCCAAATTATTAAACACTAGACAAGCTACTAGACAAGCTACTAGACAAGCTACAGTCAATTTATATGATTACTCCAACCAGACTAGTGTAAAATAAAGAAAAATATTTAAATATATGAAAAAAATATGATAGATTTGTTGCTAAAGAGGTTTTGTTACAATAATTATGTTAATAGCTTGATAGGGATACAGCGGTCTAAATGTTTGCTTATCAGTTTATAGAGCACAATTGCATCTTTCCATTAATTTCAGAATTATAATCCAATTCAGCATGTCACTATGTCAATTTTGACTGTCACTTCCAGCCAGGGCTCTAGTAACATTCTCTCATGCTGTTTATTACTGACCTTAAATTTGAGATTGAATCAAAATAAATCTACTGAGATTTGATAAACCATGAATGCATTGAAGAAGTCATCTCTTGATTAGGTATGGTAAAGCATATAATTAGTAATTCTCAGCACCATATATGAATTGCTGTCTGTACTATCCTGAACATCAACTTTAATATCAATTTTATTCCTAAAATTAATCTGACAATGATTGACATAAAATGGATATAAAAAAAAATATGAACATCTTTACATTTCTAACAAATTTGAGTTTGATGTTGATAGCCATTGATAGCTTTATACTAATATATTTCATAACATCATAAATATTAGAACTGAAAACAGCGCAAGAATGTATACAAAAACCCAGTTTGTCCATGAGAAATAATGATTGAGATAATTTTATAGCTGAATACAAGAAAAGACAGCATGCAATGGAATTGAACATTTCAATAGAAACAAGATGTAATTCTAACTGTCAAATGAGAAACAGTATTTCACATTTTTTTTTGTTATGCTCTCTTGCATAGTAATTTCATTCCAGATCAAAACAAATTCTGTTTCATTGAAGGTGAAATTACATAGAGCAATTCTTTAGTTCAGTTGATGGCAGTATGAATTTGATTTCAGAAGCCAATTGCAGGATTTAGTGTGAGAGTTACATAAGTTTATCTTTTTGAAATCAAACATATTTATGATTTTGAAATGAATTATACTTTTCTGATAATAAGACATACATTTCATAGTCAAACCAATATATTTCTACAAATCAGGGTCTGATTCAATACACAAATACATGTAATTAAAGTTAGATACCACAGAAATCAAGATAAAAGAAACATGGGCTATTAACCTTGCAAGTAAAGCACTTGTTTGCCTTGATGTCTTTTTTCAACCTTTTAGAACATAGATTGTAGCACATGATATGCTATTGCTAACTAATTATACTTAATGTTCTTCAATTCATATCAGAGTTCTGAAACAATAAACCCTATTCTAAATTTTTAAAGGGATAAAATCATCAACTAGAGACCACCATAAAACCCTCATCAGTAAAGCTTGTCTTGAAAATGTGGTCAACTTTTCAAAATTTAAATCGATTTGTATCAAGGTTAAGTCATTCTAAATATACATTATAATTTAATATATATAATTGTCTTGATAAGATATATGTTTTTACAAGTTTAATCTTGTCTTTTATAGAATAAAACGCCAGAAAATAAATTTTTAAAACTTTTAATATATTGCAATTCATTGTATTCATAAAGTATGTATTTTTATTATATTATCAAGAAATACAATTATATTGTTTCAATTCTCATGTCATATTTATGGAAATTGAAAACTTTTTTCAAGTTTCTGTTTATCTGTAAAAATATTCTGGACAAATCTTTCAAATTCTTCTGTGTACAAATATACAAAGAGAAAGTTTTTTGGATTTTTTAACATGATTCTGTGAGCTTTGTCATGTCATGACAAAATGTCTACTTATATTCAAGTATTTTTTTTTAAATTTATATTGTGAGCTAAATTATTGTTAAGAGAAAATCTGACAATAAGCTAACCAAGAACAAAACTCACTTTGATTCCTTATTTATATTTAAACCTTTTGGTTATTTAACAAGAAAATGGAATTGGGTGTAAATCAAGCAGTGTTTTTATATCCTAATATCAAAGATAGCATATTGCAAGTTCACTAAATAAAATAATTTGAATTGTAGGATCAAGATTTCTTTGATGCGCTATTGAAATACCAAAGCGCCCGTCTGGATGATCAAAGATGTTCTTTACCTTCTCTACACAGTCTATCACAGGTCTTTTTTTTCTCTTGTGTCCAGCTTCTTTTATATCAACAGCATGCACTGTATTGTATCTTACTAATGTTAAAAGAGTCTGTAGCATGTTGCTATATAAATCATACAACCTAATCATATGATGATGGTTGTGGTAATAAATCTTCAGATCAGGATGTTTTGATGGTCTATTCAAATTCAAATTTTTTTTTTTTATGTAACAGTTATAGTTGTTTCTTACCATTGGCCTCTGATATATTAACCAAGGATGTAGGCTAGGGAATAGGGGCTCTCTACAGAATGTATCTTTCAGAAGCTTTGCTTTTTATTTTGTCAAAAATTTGTGTTATTTGAAACAAATGAGAGTAAATCAAAAGATGTCTCATATCATAGTCTATACAGGTGTTTCTTCGCCTATCAGTGGCATTTAGAGTGTGTAAAGTTTTATTTTGTGTGAAATAAGTTAAAAATATTTATTTGTGATTTACATGTTATATGTTAACTGGCTTTTGGGATTTGCATGTTATTTTATATTTTTGTATGTTAAGAAAATGCCAGACACAATTCTAAATTTTTATGTCATTATTCATAATTCAGATGAAATTCTAAAATTGCCTCAGATTAACCTTCAGCCTGTACAAGTGACATGTCAAATTATTGAAAAACAGATTTGTGAGTTTTAGAAAATACAATTAATGGATATTTTGTGAAAAAGTTGTCTTGTGTTCATTCTGTCATTGATACCATACATGTGTACAGGTCAGGAAAAAAAATCTGGAGATTTGCCTTGAAAAATCTGGAGATTGGGTGAAAAGTCGGGAGATTTTTCCAAATTTGATACTAAAATTGGCATTTTCTTTGAGCTTACAGTATGATATTCAAACTACATGTTTTTTCGACCTTTCATCTGAGAAAATCAATGCAGACCTACAGTTTAAATAAAGCATGTATAATATAGCCTCTATTATAATGGCTATTATCAAAGACATTCTAAGCTATATATTTTGTTTTATGTAATGTTGAAACATCTAATGGGTATTAAAAGTGTATTATATGTTTTATGGCTATAATATATACAGTGAAAGTGTGATAATTCTGTTTATATACATGTATCTTATTGTCTGGATGTTGTATTTTCACAAGCATTAGTGTCTTTTAAAGACAGTTTTCACGTGAATATATTTTTGTCATGTTGTACAGACAATATTGAAGGTCAAGGTCTCTTACACATGATGTACAGGCAGAAAACGTTCTTTACATACAATTTCATTTTAGAGTCAACTATTTTGAATTTTTTTCTGGTGGCCTTTTTTAAGTTTTATGATTTATATGCTTTAAATACAAAAAAAAATTCCTTATGACAAATGGCTTTAATAGCCTTGTGATAGTCATTGACAAGTTGTCTAAAGATGTTTTTTGCCTGCAGGAATGCATCCGCATCTTCTTAACGATTAGTGATGACATAGTGCTGTAAGGCAACTATTAATTTTATCCAATGATCAGTTGATAAAATTTGAACTACATCATGTAAAAGTAAAGTTGTCACCATCAGAGGTGATTAGTAGATATGATATGATAGATAATAAGTCCAGAACTGTTAACCACACTTATTTAAAATTGTCCACAGTACTATTTTGGAGTTGACTCTAAAAAGAAAATGGTCAGACTGTAGTTGTCATTATTATTGCAAAATTAGTATTTCACAAAGTTAACTAGTTATTATGGTTTGAAAAACTACATTTGAATACTATTTAAACTATGATGATGTATTATATTTCAGATTAAACCTAAACCAGAAAGAATTGTAAAAGAAATCAGTTTAATTCAAAATGTAAGCCTTGTTTTCTGTATTAGACAAGTTAAGATTGACTCAGTCATTACTGAATTTAACAAAAGCAATATGTCATGTGCAGAAGTGAATGATTCAATGGGATAGAAGTAAATTCTCTTTTAATTACTTTGTTCTATGAGAATTATATCTTTAGGACAAATGAAAAGACAGGCTGGCGTTTTTCTGTGTGACAAAATTAGTGGATGAAGTGTGCAAAACATTGATACATTTGATAGATAGCTTCACAAGATTGGGCCAATATTGTGCCATTGAAAACTGGAGGACATTAAATAAGGTGCTATAATTTACCCAGATACCCAGTTAACCATGAGTGGTAAATTAATAATGAAATTTCTTACAAATTCCACCAAAAAGCCTTCTTTTGCTCTTATCTCTATAGAAACAATGAATAGGTTTAATATGATATATTTCAGAACATGAAATTCTGTGCTAATTAGGGATGAACTCAAATTTTTAAGAATTGAATTAATTTGATTGGTTGATGAACTTAGTCTCAAAATCGATTGAATGATTGACTAATCAGATAATTGCGATGTTCACGAAACAGGCACTCATATGTTAATCTGGATATCCTGATTGTAACCCTAAATAATTATACCGTTCTACTCATTCTAGCATCATAAAACGCACTAAATTACTTTGATAAACACAGACACACTGATATATCTAATATATAGCACTGACTTATTTGACCACAATTTTAATCTGCAGTGTTTCAACTTGACAAATCAATAAATTTCACAACTTGACATATTCAGTTAATTATCAAAAAACACTTTGACAGGAAAATAACTTCGATTATTGTTTTTTTCTCATTTGCTGTCATAAAGTGTTAAAAAAATTTTTCAATTGAAATTACTTGCATGTACAGTAAGTATAAGGGCAGATCGGTAATTACCAAACTGTTTGGGTTAAGTGACTTTACAATGGAACAGTGTGAAACTTGTTGACTCTGAGATAGCCTCAGATTGCCCACTGCATGGCTTTGCCTAAATTTCATGAAAACTCCATTCTTTTTCATTTCTGAAAAATTGAAAAGCAAAATAGAAGAAGAATGTTAAAAACTCCATGAAGCTAACATTTTATGGGTATTTACAGCCTTTCAGTATGGTCTGATCTCACTCTTATTTAAACATGAAATTAGTAACCTAATGGTAACAGTATTGACTAGATACCTCATTGATTTGTACATCAAATGAATTGGCACTTTGTAAAACTTCTTTGTAGATCTGTTTTTGTATGTGCATCATGAAGTGAGTTTACACTGTGTCATTCTTTGATGAATGCGTAAATAATTTATATTAAATTGAACAATAGTTCAGAGATCTTTTGTCCAATTATTAGCAAGTATAAATCTCTTGGTCTAATTTTCTCTTACAAAACACATATAGCTAGTTATTGGCTAGCTTATTGATCATGAAGGCAGATGTTCAGCTGTCAGCTCTACTTGTATTACAAGCTATTTTCCTTTATTTAATGTAATTACGTAAAGATCTGATTGTTATTTATAAGGTTAATTTTACCCAGAGCTGTATTTACCACAACTATAAATACATTTGTAATAGATAAATATACAGTTTTATATAAATAACTTAAAGGAATACAGAATATTTTTACGAGCAAACTATGATTTTTAAAATTTCTCACTCTAATATTCTGTATTTCATCCTGCTATTTCATTATTTTATAAATATTTTAAATTAGACAATGTTAATCAGTGCACACTAATAGTTTAAAGAGAAATTACGGAGAAAGACTCTGCTTAATGCAATACGATATAGTTTAAAGCTTGAAGGTAGACATAAAGGTACTTCTCTGCACATAAATGAGATTCTGATAAAAGTAAAGGAACACATAATTGATAACTTTGGTTTATCCTCTTGATAAAAGTAAAGATTAAGCAAAAGAGAAACAAAAGAAGATAAAGGCTTAAAAGAAAAAATTTTTCAATTCTCTCATATTGATGTAGATATTAAAGAAACCTGGACCATATCCTATGGTGGTTGTACCTGATAGATTAAACTATTGGATTGAAGACAATACCCATAGTAAATGTAACCACAGACAATTCTCTATAGAAACAGATGAAACCAGTATATGTTATAGAAAATATTTCCTTGGAAAGGTAAGCTGAGTATAGCATTTTAAAGAGATATGACAATGAACACGATCATAGGTAAACATGGAATAAAGCATAATACATGTGTGATCATTTACTTTCATTAAGAAACAGGATATATTTTATAACAAGTTTGTATAATTTTTATACGCCCACATGAAATGGGGGGCGTATATTGCCATCACCCATGTCCGTCCGTCCACAATTGCTCGTAAACACTCTACAAGACACAATTCTTGACGGATTTTAAAAAAAATTGGTATAAGTGTTTGTAATCATCCAAGGATGGACCCTATTGAAAATCAGAAGAATCGAAAAATATTTAGTATAAGTTATTGCCCTTGTTCTTGAAAACGCGTTCAATTTTTAGCTCGTAAACACTCTAGAAGGAACAATTCTTGATGGATTTTAACGAAACTTGGCATGAGTGTTCATAATCAGCCAAGGATGAACCCTATTGAAAATCAGAATAATCGAAAAATATTTAGTATGAGTTATTGCCCTTGTTCTTGAAAACGCGTTCAATTTTTATCTCGTAAACACTCTAGGCACATTTCTTGGTAGATTTTGACGAAACTTGGCATGAGTGTTTGTTATCAACCATGGATAAACCCTATTGAAAATCAGAAAATCGAAAAATATTAAGTATGAGTTATTGCCCTTGTTCTTGAAAACGCGTTCAATTTTTAGCTCGTAAACACTCTAGAAGGCACAATTCTTGACGGATTTTGACGAAACTTGGTGTGAGTGTTCGTAATCACCCAAGGATGAACCCTATTTAAAATCAGAAGTATCAAAAAATATTTAGTATGAGTTATTGCCCTTGTTCTGAAAAACGCTTTCAAATTTAGCTCTTAAACACTAAAAGACATGATTCTTACTGGATTTTGACAAAACTTCGTTGCATTATTCAGTCCCGTGCTGAAGATTGAATATTTGCCTTCTCGAGTTATCACGAGCTAAAAATTGATCAATATGATTCAGTATCGCCCTAAAGAAGTGTATGACTGAAGGTTGAATATGTCATACATGGTGATTGTTACTGTACTGCTAAATATTTTTATTCAAAATCAAAGCTGCCAGTGGGTGTATATTACCTTGCCTGGCAAGCTATCTTTAACATCCCAAGTATGATTTGTATGACTGTGAATGAGATATTATATGATTTACTGATATGTGCAGCACAATTTTTGATAATATTTAATTATAATGATCATTTTACATACATGAAACTATATAATCAAAGATCATACATATACTGAATATCAATAAGCTTACTTATGTTTACTGCAAATCAATCTCTTCAGACATCAATAAAATTTTCCCTACCATTAATTAAAAAAAGATGGGGATATTGATATTATGTTTTGATTTAAATTTTTTTTATTCAATTATAAAGTTACAATTTCCTTTCATTGCAGAAAATTGCATAATTTTTTTTTATATTAGTCTAAATGATAAAATGTATCTTATTATATGATATCTATTTGTATATCATGATATACTGTAGGAACACTTTAATTACTATGCTGTTGATGAAAACCTGGGTCCAATAGTAATGTCTATTAAAGCAGAAGCTAGTCAAGAGTCAATAAGAGTTATATTGAGGTAAGTTTGAACACTGACACTAACTCAAAATACAGGTTGCTATTTTTCTAAAAATCCAAATTTATATGTAAGCAATAACAAATTCATGACAAATTGATCAGACTGATTCGAGTACCCATGTATACATACTTCTTTATGCCTTGTTCTACAGGCTAGATCACTCATTCTGGAACTGACCTGAGTTGTTTTACTTTAGATTCACTTTAACTTTGACATTATATAGTTTTTGCTAGCCTATCAAAATCACTGCAAGAGCTCACTATGGAATATGTCAGAATTCTTTTTAAATGATAGCCTGTATTAAACAGAACATATAATTTATTGACATGAGATGAAGTAGTTAGAGTAGTACTGTTTTGTAGTTATGTTAAAGAATATTTTACTATTTCAGAACAAGGTTCACTATTCATCATGAAATATTACCTTCCTCCAAAATAGAAGTTCCTAGTCCAGCTAAAATAGCTAAGGTAAGAAATTTTGATACATTTACTTGTAGATTATTCTTGCCTGATGTTATCCAGATGTGAATGATGCAGGGTTGTTGATTTTGTTAAATTTGCCAGAATTCATTGACAGAACAGCATAAATGAACAATGATGTAGGACACAAATCAATGGGTCAACTTAATAATCGTACAGTAAAGAATCTTTAAAATTAGTATACTGTGTAGATCAAAAACTAGCAATTGAAATCCATAGAATTCCAACATCCACTAGATAACCCTGGTTCTCAATGTTTTGTGTTTACTATTTGTTATATCATTCAACTTTATAATGGCTTGTTTTTTAAGACTGTGTTCAGTGATATATCTACAGAGAAATTCTATCCTGTATTATCTATGAAGGTATATATAAAATCATTTAGCATTTACAAAATCAGCAGATCAAGCACAATTTGAACCAAATGGCTGAGACTTGTATGGGAAAAAGAATTGACCTGTTTTGTTCCTTTCAAATGGGCCAAGAAATCTAATAGATTCATTAGGTGTTTATTTTGAGAATTATCTGGTTTTGGAACTTGCTCTTAGAATATGTAGGGTATAGTTTCATCCCTCTGATAACCAGCTTTTCATTGTACTTCATGTGATTGTAATAACTGACATATATTGTTGGTTTTTATGAATATTATATGTAGAAATGTTGTGTATTATTCAAGTGTTTTGTATGTTTATTTGTAGGGTTCTGAATTAATTGTATTATATGATGAGCATCTGTTAACTAGTACTTTTAAATTTGGAATAATATACCAGAAATTTGGTCAGGTAGGAATATATTGTATAAATACACAATCAGTTCTAGAAATAATTATCTATTCGTGTACGCTGTTCATTTCTTTAGAAATGGGCTGTGAGTTTTGGTAATAAACATAGAAAAACTATTGAACTAATGTCATTCCGTTCCTTCAAGATAGAATATATTATGTGTATTATTTTATTAATGTTTTGTTTGACTATTTTTGTCTTGTCTTTCAAACATCAAGTAAATCATTGAATTTGAAATATGTTTCTGGTATTTCTATAGACTACAGAAGAAGAATTATTTGGTAATGTTAGTCATAGTCCTGCTATGGAAGAATTTCTAGATTTAATTGGTGAAAAGGTTTCTTTACAGTATTTTAAGGGGTAAGTCTATGGACCAATGAATGATAGTAATATTTCAAATTCAAGGTTGAATTGAATTTTTTTCTGGTGACATATTTTGATCTTCATTAAATATTTTAGTCAGTTGTGATTCAGAAAAGGTCTGTCACCTAACTTTGTAACTTCCTCTACAAATTTTTACAAATATAGTGACCTGAAACCACAACACCCAAGCATGTATCTTTTCCACCTAGTCTATGTAGCTGGTTGAAGATTATATACAACTTGTTTTTTATGTGGAAAACCGCATTTAATGAAATCAATATATTAATTTGTAATTGATGTTGATGTAGTTTTCGAGGTGGTTTAGATACGCTACATGGTCAGACAGGAGAAGAATCATTATATACTCATTATCAGAATCGTGAAGTCATGTTTCATGTTTCTACTATGTTACCCCATACAGATGGTGATCCACAACAGGTGATTTTTATACGCCCACATGAAATGGGGGGCGTATATTGCCTTTAAACACGTCCGTCCATCCACAATTGCTTGTAAAAACTCTACAACACACAATGCTTAACAGATTTTTATAAAACTTGGTGTGTGTGTTTGTAATCTCCCAAGGATGAAGCCTATTGAAAATCTGAAGAATCTAAAAATATTTAGTATGAGTTATTGCCCTTGTTCTTGAAAACTCGTTCAATTTATAGCTCATAAACACTCTAGAAGGCACAATTCTTGACGTATTTTGACGAAACTTGGCATGAGATATATCACTCAAGGATAAACCCTATTGAAAATCAGAAAAATCGAAAAATATTTAGTATGAGTTATTGCCCTTGTTCTTTAAAACGAGTTCAATTTTTAGCTCATAAACACTCTAGAAGGTACAATTCTTGACGGATTTTGACGAGACTTGGTGTGAGTGCATTATTTACCAAGGATAAACCCTATTGGAAATCAATAAAATCGAAAAATATTTCATATGAGTTATTGCCCTTGTTCTTGAAACCGCTTTCAAAATTTACCTCTTAAACTCTGAAAGGCATGATCCTTGCCAGATTTTGTTAAAATTTGATTTTTTAATTAAGTGCCGCGCTGAAGGTTGAATATTTGCCTTCTAGAGTTTTCACAAGCTAAAAATTGAACACGTTTTGAAATACAAGGGCAATAACTCATACTCAATATTATTCAGTATCGGCCTAAAGAGTTCAAAAGAAGTGTATGACTGAAGGTTGAATATTTCATACTGGTGATTGTTACTGTACTGCTTAATATTTTTATTGAAAATCAAAGCTGCCAGTGGGCGTATATTACCTTGCCTGGCAAGCTAGCTTTATATTTGAGTTAGAAACTTTAGTTAAGAATGAGGTCAAACTGAAATGACGAAAAATACTTACAAATAGAATGATTTTAAATGTTTTGCTATGCTGTAGGATTAGATGCTTCTTTAAATGTATTTAACTTTAGTCTAAAGCTAGTATAATTGAAATTATAATTGGCTAACATATTAGCATTCTATTTTGATTAACCATATAAATTATAGAAAATATAAATGTATAATGTTGTTGGTATGATAGCATGTTTCTAATCATGTTGTTATTTACTCTTTATAGCTTCAACGTAAAAGACATATTGGAAACGACATAGTCGCCATTATTTTTCAAGAAGAAAATACGCCATTTGTTCCTGATATGATAGCATCTCATTTCCTTCATTCTTATATAGTCATACAACCTATTGACTCTAATACAGATCATACTAAATATAAGGTAGGTTGTATTTTATAACTATAATTTAATATAGTCATACAGCCTATAGACTCTAATACAGATCATACTCTATATAAGGTAGGTTGTATTTTATAACTATAATATAGTCATACAGCCTATAGACTCTAATACAGATCATACTCTATATAAGGTAAGTTGTATTTTATAACTATAATATAATATAGTCATACAGCCTATAGACTCTAATACAGATCATACTCTATATAAGGTAGGTTGTATTTTATAACTATAATATAATATAGTCATACAGCCTATAGACTCTAATACAAATCATACTCTATATAAGGTAGGTTGTATTTTATAACTATAATATAGTCATACAGCCTATAGACTCTAATACAGATCATACTCTATATAAGGTAGGTTGTATTTTATAATTATAATATAATATAGTCATACAACCTATTGACTCTAATACAGATCATACTCTATATAAGGTAGGTTGTATTTTATAACTATAATATAATATAGTCATACAGCCTATAGACTCTAATACAGATCATACTAAATATAAGGTAGGTTGTATTTTATAACTATAATATATACAAGCTAAAGACTCTAATACAGATCATACTAATTATAAAGGATGTTTTTGATAATGTAGTTACGGTGGATGAAAGTTTTTAATATGTCTCTTTCATTAGGTGTCTGTTACGGCAAGAAATGATGTTCCACAATTTGGTCCCGATCTTCCCAATCCAGCAGTATTTGAAAAAGGTCCAGAGTTTCGTGATTTCCTGCTAACTAAGTTAATTAATGCTGAAATGGCCAGTTACCATGCTGAGCAGTTTGCTAAGTTGGGGGTAAGTAAGATTCAATGTCAAGACTTTTCATATTAAGACTCCGAAATTGTAACAATACTATATTATGTTGACTGTGGAGTGGTTAATGAATCATTAGCGTCATGTTTCTTCCTGTCAGTGCTGCAGGGGCTGCCATGGAAAAATCATCTAGTCATGAAGTTAGAAAAATGAATTACATGTCCTTTTTCACCAGAATATTTTTATTATTATTATTTTGATTTAATCATAATATTGTTTTTAGGAAAGAACCAGGTCCTCTCTCTTAGACTCACTGTATCAAGACTTACAGAAGAGAAATTTTGAACTCTTTGGTGGCTCAATTTTAACAGGGAGTAAGATTGAAGGAAGCCGTCTGTTTGATTCTGTCAAGAAAGCGTTTTCTGGAAAAGGCAGAAGTCAATCTTTTGAATCCAGTTTGTCTGGATCTGGAAGTCGAAGATTAAATGGTAGTTCCACATTGCCAACTGTTGGTGAACATGAGAAAAGTTCAAAGGTAAGGATATATTCATCATAATGGAGTTGGGAGATGTGAACTTCTCTTTGATTTGAATTTGAATTACTGAAGCTTTCCTTTTTACAACATTTTCTTGCTCATATTTTTTATGCATCTGTAAACATTTTTGATAGATATTAATTTTATTTTTAGAATAAGAAATCTCCAACAAGTAATCAGAATGCTCATCATTTTTCAAGTCTTGAAAGAAAAGCAGAAAGGGGGTAAGGATTATAATATTTAGTGTGGCAAATGATAATGTATACCTAGTCATTTAACATATTGTTTACAGTAGTGAAATACAATTATATTTCCTTACATTTCTGTTTCTGTTTGAACCAATGGAATGTGCAATGTGGGTATTTAGCCTGTTATGGAGGCATCTTCAAGGAGCACCACCTGTTGATCATTGTGTCACTGTTTTTTTTTTTTCAATCTGTCCAACAAGAGGTTTCAACTCCTCCTTTGGCATCACTGACAATATAATCAGATAATCAGATTAATATATGTCAAGGCACCTTCTTGACCTCTGCCAAGATCAACCCTAAAAATCACAATTACCTGTAGTATTATATTAGATAGATTTTTATTTTATTTCAGGAGCAGGTTGGATGGCAGTAATTCATCTTATGCCACTTGTAGTACCCCATCTAGTCCCCAATCTAGTCCTGGAAGCATGTCATCTAGAACTAGGTAAGTTTCTGTGACAAGTGTCCACCATTAAGTTTACTTGTGAAACGTATTATTTGTTGTAATTGTACATATTTAGAAAACCTGTATGCATTCTTACTCCAATTTCACAGTAATGTTTTATCATCAAATAGTTCTTAAACTGATAGGCTGATTTGTGTAATGCAAATGATGTCATTATTTTTAATTTTTTAGGACAAACAACCTTGAGCTTTTCTCTTACCTATATCAGCTATCATTATTATGCACATCCTTCCTCTATTCACAGAAAGTAGGATGTAAAACTCCATTCATTTCATTTACCTTCCTTTTCTAGTCAGGCTAGATGGGTAGATGTAATATATCATTTTTGTTACAGAAATAATACCCATAGTGTTCAGCTATCTCCATCTAATTCGGAGAGTAGTTTTAACAGTATTGAAGATTCTATATCATCCTATAGTTATACTATTGATAAACATGAACGAAAGAAAAGTCATGGTAATAATGATACTGGTATTACTCAAGATTCAGACAGTGGATTGGTAAGTAAATTAGTTTGGTATATTGACCAGTATGTCAGTCCAAATCTGCCCATTGCTGCATACAACGAATTCAAAATAACAGGTTAGTTCATCCTGGACCAAGCAAGTTATACAGTAGAGAGATCATGCCACATCAAGTATTGTTATTCTGTGTAACCTATATAAACTGGATCTGGACTCCAGATAACAAAACTATCAGGGTATACAGGTAGGGTGTACCCGATAAATGCCAAGTTAAATAGTGATGAAGAGAATCATTGGTCAAATTCAGACAACAAAATCATATTTTCCACACCCATTCTTTTGAAATAATTATGTTCACATATTAAGTTGTTAAGATTTAGTAATCATTCTATTGTATAATTTCAGGAAAGTAAGTTATCAATAGGAACATCAAGTACGAGAGTACCTAGTACAGTACAAGACAATGAAAATGGTGATAGTAAATGTGTATTTACTATAGATAACATGGATACTGGTGCTGACAGTAAGTTGTTTTAATATCTGACTTGGGGGTTCTTAAAATGATAATGCTGTTCAATCAAGCAATAACCAGAATGTCGCACAAGCAGAATTAAATATTTGTAATGATATTACAGGTGTGTATGATAACAGCCGTGTACAACAAACAGATTTTCTGAAGGCTGAGATACATAAATTAAAATGTGAAAAACTTGACTTGTTAAGACAAAATGTGGTAAGTTTTTACTTATATTTATGTAATTGTTATTAACAATATATTTGCTGTATATAAATGCTTATATTTAACTACAGGTGATAGATAACTATTAACTTATTATTAATTCATTTGTGAATTAGAGTAAGTGCATGATTATCATAAAATTGCCTTACAGAAAGCTTAGATGTTTTTTCTCATTATTTTTTTTCAGTCAAGTCAAAAAGAAATCAAGAACTTAAGAGAACAAGAATTTAGATTAGTCAATGAACTTGCTACAATAACCAAAAAACTAAAACAACAGAAGATACCCCCGATTGAAATTAGTGCTGAAGCCACTGTGTAATTTATTATGAAATAAAACTGTTAAAACTATGTTTTATGCATTTAAAATAGCAGGCTAGACAATTAACAAACATTAAGATATTCAAATAAGGAATATCATAGATTTGTTCAATAATTACTATTTTCGTTCAGTGATTGTGACTTTGGGAACACAAGGCAGACAGTTTTCATGAATAAAATTTGCACTTATTGGTCAGTTTTACTAGTAAAATGCACCAAAAATCCCAATGAGGATAGACAGTAGAAGCAACTTTAAATGTATTGAAATCAGTAATATTTGGGACAGTTATTTTAGTCCCATGGCCTCTGCTGCTGTAGAATAAGTCTCTTTTTCTATTTTTGTACGCCCACATGAAATGGGGGGGCCTATATTGCTGTCAGCCATGTCCGTCCGTCAGTCTGTCCATCCACAATTGCTCGTAAACACTCTACAAGGCACAATTGACTGATTTCGAAGAAACTTGATATGGTTGTAATCACCCAAGGATGAACCCTATTGAGAATCAGAAAAATCGAAAAATATTTAGTATGAGTTATTGCTCTTGTTCTTGAAACGCTCGTAAACACTCTAGAAGGCGCAATTCTCGACGGATTTTGATGAAACTTGGTGTGAGTGTTTGTTATCACCCAAGGATGAACCCTATTGAAAATCAGAAAAATCGAAAAATAATTAATTAGTATAAGTAATTGCCCTTGTTATGAAAACTCATTCAATTTTAGCTTGTAAACACTCTAGAAGGGACAATTCTTGACAGATTTTGATGAAACTAAGTGTCAATGTTTGTTATCACCCAAGGATGATCCCTATCAAAAATCAGAAAAATCAAAAATTATTTAGTCTGAGTTATTGCCCTTGTTCTTGAAAACGCGTTTAATTTTTAGCACGTAAACACTCTAGAAGGCACAATTCTTGACGGATTTTGACGAAACTTGGTGTGTTTGTAATCATATAAGGATGAACCCTATCGAAGATCAGAAATATCGAAAAATAATTAGTATGAGTTATTGCCCTTGTTCTTAAAAACGCGTTTCAGTTTTAGCCTGCAAACACTTTAGAAGGCCCAATTCTTGACAGATTTTGATGAAATTTGGTAATATTATAAAGTATGTCTGAAGTTTGAATATTTTATACTGGTGATTGTTAATATACTGCCAAATATTTTTATTTAAAATCAAAGCTGCCAGTAGGCGTATATTACCTTGCCTGGCAAGCTATCTTAATAAATACCGAAAATTAAATCAAATTATTATTGTTTTCCGGTGAAAATTTTAATCAAATAATAGGTATTTTTTCTATCTTTTCACAATCTGGATTTCACCTTATATATGCAAACGCAACATTAATACATGGGAGATAACCTACTTCAACTTACCCGGTTCTTTTTCCAAGGGTGAATATTCTTACATAAATTTCAGTATTTAGTAATGTAACCAGCCTTTATCTTTACCTTACAAGTACATGCATTGGGCTTACCTGGCACTTTACATACACCCACTACATGAAAATATCGAACAAAATTGTCGCCACAATAATTATTAAGGCCATCAACCAAAGTATTTTATGAAATGCGATCATTCGGGGTTTAGGTTTCCATCCCATTTTGATGAAACTTAACCATGTATTTATTTATTGATGTTGAAAAAAAGTAGTAAGAAAGTATCATACACGATTTTTGTCACATCCAGTTACACATCGCCTACTTGGGTGTACAACACTGGCTGCAGTGTAACTTAACTTCACTAATCTTGGTTTCCTGAAACAACTACCATCAGAGACCTCCCATAATACCTTTTATCAGGAACACCTACCATCAAGACCCCTCAGAACCCGACCATTAGGGCTCTCTGGAACATGGAATCTCCGGAAGACCGACCTTCATGACTCCACAGAACACCTATTATCAAGACTCGTCGGTGTAGCAATATTATAATTGTTGTTTAATTAAGTCTATATTGAGTTAGAGATGACACCCCTTAGTAATCAATACAGCTTAAGAGATGTCGTTTATCTGTATTATATGAACATCTACCATCAGGACTTTCTGGAACACCTACTACCAGGACTCTCGGGAACAATGACCATCAGAATTCTCCAGAACACCTACCATCAGGACTATCCGGAACATCTACGATCAAAAATCTCTGAAACATCTACCATCAGGACTCTCCAGAAGATAGACCAACAGGACTATCCAGAACACAGATCATCCGGACTATCCGGAACACAGACCATCAGGACAATCCGAAACACAGACCATCAGAACTATCCGGAACACCTACCATCAGCACTATCCAGAACAATTACCATCAGGCTATCCGGATCACAGACCATCAGGACAATCCGGATCACAGACCATTAGGACTATCCGGAACACCTACCATCAGGACTATCCGGAGCACAGACCACCAGGACTATCTGGAACACAGACCATTAGGACTATCCGGAGCACAGACCACCAGGACTATCCGGAACACCTACCATCAGGACTATCCGGAGCACAGACCACCAGGAATATCCGGAACACAAACCATCAGGACTATCCGGAACACCTACCATCAGGACTATCCGGAACACCTACCATCAGGACTCTCTGGAACAACTACCATCAGGACTATCCGGAGCACAGACCACCAGGATCTATCCGGAACACAAACCATCAGGACTATCCGGAACACCTACCATCAGGACTATCCGGAACACCTACCATCAGGACTATCCGGAACACCTATCATCAGGACTATCTGGCACAACTACCATCAGGACTATCCGGAGCACAGACCACCAGGACTATCCGGAACACAAACCATCAGGACTATCCGGAACACCTTCCATCAGGAGTCCCTGAAACATCTACCATCAGGACTGAGATAAAGCTTTGAACAGAAGGCTTGTTTAAAGTGGTATAAAAATTTTTCCTTTAAAGATTCAATGTCTAAATTATTCAAAAAATAAACATAATGAAATATAAATCACTTGCATAAAAAGATATTTTTTGTTCAAATTACGATTCCAAAAAATTTCTTTGAAGGAGCATCCGTCATAAGACGAACACTAACTTCTCGTCTTCAGTCTTGATGTCTCGAATAGTTTTCGTACAGTTTTTGCTGAAGCTAACATTTAAACACCCTGTCTATATAAATAGACTGTATAAAACCTATGTTACTCATATTGATTATGTATGACATGAAGGATTAGCTAGTTAGGAACACAAAATCGAACTAGGAAATAAGAAAAGCCCATATTACGTCACTTTCATAAAAGGTGTTACAAAGTTTATTCGGAGCATATTTATCTTATCCGTTGGGATAATTCCTACCACATTAGTAAGAAACAAGCTATAAATGTAAGAAGTAAACAGGCATCTGGAAGATTTTAGTGGCTTATCAATGATGATAATGGTTGGTTAGATTTGTCGAGAATCAACTGGGTTAGACTTATCAAAGATTTCGTAAACCAACTTGGTTAGATATTTCGAGAACCAGTTTGGTTAGATTTATCAAAAACCAGCATGGTTAGATTTATGGAGAACCAACATGGTTAGATGTTTTTCTTGAACCAACTAGATTGTTAGATTTATGGAGAACCAACATGGTTACATCTATCGAGAACAATGTAGTTAGATTTATCAAAGTCAAAACATAGGCTTGCGGCAAGCGAATACGCCCACTAGCAGCTTGATAACGAGCGAGCTACATGTGAACTGTAAAACAAACTTTATATCGTAGCCTGTAGAGTGAGCACAAGCCAAAAAATTGAAGAAAAAAAGAACGAACGCGATATCAGAGTTTTATGCAATATCTCTCAAGAAAATCATCGAATCATCACCAAATTCAAAAGAGCACATCTTCATAATACACATACAAAAGATCAAAAGAATCCATGGAGAATTGTAGTCTGTAGAGTGAGCACTAGGTAAATGTGATCGGACGGACGGACCGACAGGGGCAACTACAATATACGCCCATACGTACGTGTTGGCGTATAAAAGGTGGTTTGTCCACCAGCCCATGATGATTTGTTAATAATTGATAGCTGATTTTATTTCAGTGGGTGCGATAATTCCCCCTGTATCTACGGACCTGATACGCAGTGTTTTTGTTATTGGCTATCTATTTTCTTTGTGTTTTGTATGTGCAGTTAGTGAATATAGAAGTAGATTTTTTGTATGCCAACTGTAGAAAAGTGTCTGAACGAAACAATGTTTTTTCTAAACAAAGAAAGGACCAGGCTCCGATCCTCGTGACATATGGAGAAGATGAATGCAGCTGCCCCAGTGATAAACAGTCTACATTTTCAAATAACCTTTTCATATTTCCATAAATCATAAATGTGACAGCATAATATTCAGTTTACGGCCGAGGTTAACGATACACTCGAGATTATAACCTTCCTGGAATTCTGTTCCGTTAAGGTCAAATTGAGTTGATGTGATGCAATGGAGACGTAGTCGTTTAAAATTATTATCAGAGGCATACATAATTATAGCCAATAAAATTTAAGGTCATCGGAAGTTGAATGCTATATTCAGTTGCCATGTTGATAAACTGCTTCCGGAATCAATCTTGGAGAACTGGTTATAATCACGCAGTGTTTCTCGGTCCATATTTTCTTTCCATCATTATTAGCTCTGTCTTGAACAAGAGGCGCTTTTGTCTAATCTCTCTGATCCTTTCTCTTAATATAGATAAGAGTGCAGTATTCCACGCGCACAAACAAACATAGACGAATGTACTGCGTACAATATTCACGTTTTTGGTCGAGTCAAATGTAATGACTCGGTTATTCTATTATGCTCACTTTGTCAGAGATTAAAAACAATGTACCAGTAGGTTGAAAATAAGGCACATTTTCACAATGCATAAAAGTGGTATCTGAGCCTCTCATCAACCCTTTAAAGACTGTGGTAACTGTCGTCCCATTGATACTAAATAGGGACAAATTGGAACTGTCGCTTTTATTTATTTATTGTCTTTATTAAAATTTCTTAGCAATCTTTCTTTTATGATGTTAATGAATATTGAATTCAGAAAAGATAATACCGATAATCAATATTAACCGAGACAAAATATACTACACGATATATTTATTACAGGACTTGCTAAGCATTTTAACATACGACCACATCGTCCGCCAGAAGCTAAAGACGCAATCATAAGTTTGGTCTGACGTATTTTAGTTGGCTCAATACAAAAAAACATTCTTTCTAAAAATTGAGTAAAAAGGGATGCGTCTATCACGAAAAATTAGAAAATATTTATGACAAATCATCCTGACCTCGAATCCCAATTTGTTAAGAACTTTCAGCCAACCTTCCTACAGCAGAGGTTTACGATGACCTTAAAAATATATTAAAACAATAAATAATTCTTAAACATCTATATATAGACCCAGAAAAAGACAATATATAAATATAATCAATACAACAGACCCACATTGACTAGGGAAAGTGATTAATCAGTCCGAAATGTAAATAGATGTATGTATGAATGAATTCCGTCCAGTTATTATGATAATGATCACAGAGAACTAGTTCTAATCTATATGTTGAGAAATATTGACAATACTTCCTTACTCATTAAAAAACTAGAGTGTATTTACATTTCATTAATCCTTCATAATGTACAGGGCAGTAGAACTAAGTGTATTTAATTGATCAGTACATGTACTTTGTTTTCCTGTTATTAATATCGACTCATTTTTAATTAAGTTCAAGTATACTCCATGTATTTTCTTTATTATTTTCCATTCTCAAGTTGCTAAAGGTGACCTCAGATGTAATTGACAGATTCTCGAAGCATTTAGATTTTAGACGATTGTCCCAAATTGACAGAATAAATCTCTGGGTTAAATTGAACTGAGTGCACCGATAACTTAAAAATCGCATTAGCTGTTAGTTGCTCTTTTCCTTTCTAGCTAAAATAGAATCTTGACATCTCTCTGAGTGGTGGAAATCATCCAGTTGATTGCAGTTGGTATCGGCAGTTGATATTTGTCGTTTATAACCCGGTGGTTATATGCTGAGAAAAAGCTCGTGCTCCAACACTATGGAGGTCAATTTGCGCCATTAATCCATTCTCTACCGATTTGTCAAAGACAAATGTAAAATATCTTATTACTACTATTTATAATTAATAACATACTGATTGAAATGCTAAAATCAAATGTTTATATTCACATGTAACTTAACTAAAGTCCTTTCAAATAATTCATTTAGCATCTTCCAAAAATCTTTAATAATAAACCACCGTCCTTTTTGATAAATATCAGAAGTATATTTTAAACTGTAAAGTGTCATTTCTAAATTGGAAAATGTTTGTAGTAAAATGATAAGTGCAACTTCTTTAGTGTATTATGTCTTCTGTTTTATCTCAAATGAATAATCTTTTATGCAAATTACCAAGGTCGCGACCCTATTGAATATTCAGCATTGACCGTTCAATTGCAGTACAGTGTACAGTGTCAAGTGAATCATTTCAAATAGAAAGGTCTGCTGGAACTGTTGGTGCACCTAAGATAAATTTCTTTATTTCTTGTAATTTTTCAACCCAGGAAATGGCAAACTTTTATAATGTAAGTATGAGAACTATTCAGAGAAGATTGTCTGAATATAACATAAAAATTAGAGATAAGTATAGTCTGATATCCGATGAAGAGTTGGATCAGAAAGTGACAGATATTTTGATAAATCACCCCAACATAGGTTATCGCAGTGTGCTTGGACATTTAAAAAGTAAAGGTGACCATGTACAACTGGATAGAGTGACTAATATTTTTTTTCTTGAAAAGTCATCTCTATTTCATTAAACCTAAACCTATATCAACATATGAAAAAAAAAAGTATGATCAAATCTATTGCTTTTGTTCACCAATTTAAAAATATTTCAGTAACATGCCAATATTCACTGTTATAGACTTGGTTCAGAGCAATATACCTTTCAAAAATACCTAATGCAACTCTTTATTGGTGAGATCATAAGAATTCCTCTTGATATGTGACCATTAAGCAGGGTTGTCAGTATCGACATTTCCCCACCGTTTTTTCAACATGCACTTTCGACACTTTAGCAAAATTTCAACCTCATTTAAATAACACTTGACAATTTTGAAGAAGAGACGTGTTTTTGGTTTCCTCTGCAAAAGTTTTGGCAATTGTCGAGGACAGAGTTTGAACTAGGTCCTTGATTCATCTGAAGCAGCATCATCCAGAATACCTTTGCCTGATAAGGGAATTTTGGCTGGGTCACCTACAGGTAAAACTGCTCGCAAAGATTTCTCCACTCGCCAATCAAATGACATAGAGTTGATATGACATCACCTCAACAACTCAAATAACTTAAAATAGATTTTTATAGTCATTGTATCATAAGTCATTGTATTCCCTGGTCGATCCGTTGGTAATTGCCGAAACTGGAGAATTTGACTTCATTTTTGTCTGGATAATAAATAATTTGGCATAAATAGGTTGTGAGCATGTAACGTCTGTCTGTTGAAGGAATTCAGAAATTTAAGGATCAAAACAGTCGAACGGGTTATCAGAGTAGTTTAAACAGATGATATAACTGTTCCCAACATACATACAAAGATGAGAAATATCTTTTGAATTTTGACCTATACAAATCTTTCACGGAAAATCTGCATGTCTGTCACCTAAACACATTTATTCTGTATTTTAACCAGATAACACCGATATTTTTATGTAATTATTACTAAGGAATTAGGATCACGTTACTGCATGTGCAGTTTACTTAAGCATAAGACTGTTGTGATAAACACGAACTCAGCACGTGATGCTCAATAAGCTCATGCTTGAAGACTTTCTGCAATAGGCTTTGTTGAGACTATTTCTCAAGTTACAAAACACGCCCTTAATAAATAACATTTCCAAGGGTTGCTTCGCTTCCTTAAGTTATCGGCGACTTTCTATTTCTTAAGACGATGAAACAAGAGCCTTTTGATTCTCCGTCATCAATTCGTGTTGAAGTGAGTCAGAGTAATAATGAGATGTATAGACAACTAGTGAGGGTCCCATATCCAGAATGCATCGCTCGGAGACAACCATTCTCTCATTCGAATAGAAGTCCAAAATATTCTATGGCGGAAGTTACCTATTCAAACGAGGAAAAATTTTTTTAATGAAATTAAACGAATATCAACTTCATTAAAACCGAACATTCTGGTGGTGACTTTATCACCCGGTCCAGTTTACTCTGAAATTTAGTGGAGCCAGAGTCGTTTAGATGTGTCCTTGATTCAAATACAAAGGCGATCTTTATCCAAAGTTTCAGTGTGGGCGTATGTTACTTCTCCTAGCAAGTAATTTCAATGCCAATAAAGGGATAGATATTAATATATCTGTTATGTATCGATTTGAAATAAATTTCATATATTGTCTGTTCAAAGATCAAGGTTGTAATATAAGCTTATTGTTTATACATTTATATTCTATGGTATTTACCATGTATGTAAAATTATGAGTATAATAATTTAATCATATGACAAACATCACAATTCCTGATTCATTATTTATATAATCAATAGAAGCTTACAGATACCAAGTTGGTCAAATATTTATATCACCAAGTACGATGAAGATATTTCCCAATATTAGTCACTAGAATATATGAGTGAAGAGTATCGGTATACAAACAGCAGCTGTTTAAATAGAACCCTATTATAGCCTAGTTCTAAAATCATTAATAATTACAGAAATTATACAAAACACATCATAAAAGATATATCAGTGGTTACAGGCGTCTAACCTTGAAAGAAGAAGGAAGTATAACAATCAGTATAGTTGAAATGACATTGCCAAATGTATCCGCCTTTTCTGGCTAAATCGTCATAATATGCAGGGCCTTGAGAATGAGAACAGTAGTCGACCAGTTTTTTGTGACTATATTTCCGTTTGAGTCCATATTAAAAAAGAAAAGGATTTTCGAAAATGATATTCAAAAACTGAAATAGAAATGACAGGTTGTCATTGGGTGAGAAAAATGTAAATGTAACTTATATGAGTTCTCTCCGGCATGTTGCTTCAAACACATCCGGATTTGACATCGGAGTTGGCATTGAAAAATATAAACAGGTTTTTAAGTCTTTTGATGTAACGGCAAACTGAGCCTTTGCCCTGCTTACGCTTATAGGTTGACCTTCCTACTATCAGAATCGGAGATCGCCTGGTCGTTCTTGTTCCCGATCTACAATATTTCATATTATAGACATGTCATAAATATAGCTCATTATTCCCCATGTATTCAGAACTGTTGATTAGTTTTCAAGGGGTGTAATTCAGGTAGGGCCTGGAGATGCCTAGATCCTTCATCTGAGAACTACATCCTTTATTTTATATTTGACATACACTGAATTCTGATCCGCTGTTTGCTCATACGTGTCTTACAGAACGGTCGTTCAAAGTGTTTTCACACATGAAAACAGCAAGTAAAACCAGGAACATCATAAAAGACTGAACTGGTTCGTATAGGAACGAAACCTGTCATGAAACAATTTCCACCTATACTGGTATACTAAACAAGATAGAGATGGAGACATAAACCCGATACAGATTAGAAATAGGCTACATTCTATATGGATATCAAATCACGTGGTCAGCATTCATCCTACAGCCTATGATACATTAATTAAAATCAAAGAGGACTTATTACTTTGTATCAGATAAACTTCTAAAAATATATTTCCAATTAAATATTTTATAATTACACACCAATCATCCAAACAAAAAATTGTCTGTATAATATTCTCCCAGGTTCCTTGAATTGGAACGTTTTAATTGTTACCTTAACAATACATATCGATTCTGCAATAAGCTTAATGATTTATCTATCTACAGCATCTATATCTTAAAGACTATTTACTTAAATACTTAAAAAAATAAATTGTTTAAAACAATTATCGACACCTTTCATCACACATCATGTTAATCTTTCTCAAGTACTTTGGAAAATGGTTATTACAAGTTTGTTCAATAGTAATTAACCTAGAGGGAACTAACTGGTTCTCACATAACAAATTTTAAATTAAACCAATTGAAAACCACACTTCAATTTGAATTATATTCACTACAAGTTTAATTGTAAGAGTGCTTGCTGGCAGTCATCAACTTAAGAGAATTATACGTTTTGTCATTATTCAAAGGTCTGACACTTTTAAACAGAGCCTGTATTGTTTCACACAGTACCAATTACCATTTGAAGAATTTATTTTATGTAAATTCACGTTTTAAATGTCTCGCCAATAAGGTAGTTACCAACTTTGGCTAGTATAGTCCCACCCTTTACTGAGCACGATAAAACGTCACTAATCCATTCCTTCATTTGCAAAGCCATAATCTGTCTGTTACTCACGAAAACCTTCTTGTCGTTTATACTGATAGGTCATATTCTTGTGGTTCATTAGAATACTACTAGAAATCAATGACAGTCATTTATCCTTGCCACTTAAATATCACTTCATTTTCTGTCAAACCAATCTCCATACAAAAACCGAAAGAGATGTAAATAAATATTTGGGGTTGGACTATAACATCATTTGTGTTTCTGAACTGATCTACTGTCCCCCCAGTTTTAATCATTCCAGTAAATCTGAGGGCAACTCCAATAATTCAGTCCTTGGTGCGTGAACTAAAAACAAAGACGGACCAGGCTTTATCAGATGATTGTGATTCCTCGCAGTCGTTCAAATTCCAGTTTCGCAAGGTCAACCCGAACACCCGCTCTGGTGATAGGATGAGAAGCAGAAATGTTAACAGGATTATTCCAGTTGAACAAGCACGAGGACAGACATAGTTTAGATGAGCTGACATGAGAGTTTCGAGGTCATTATATTGACAACACAATCAACAGCACCAGGGTTTTTGCAGTAGACCATGCTAATAAGATGAATGAACAATAGGTACCCGTATCATTTCAGATTCGTCTATAATTTATAAAGCAATAGATCTAATGTGTCAGACAACTATTGTTATATGAATCATTATAATTATATCATTGTTCCAAACTTATCATCATATCTAGGTAGTATTGTAGGTAATACGCTATTGTAAACGAACATAACGCTATTTTATTATTTTGTAAAGTAGGAGTACCTCCAAGTTCTATCAATCATGTAGTAACATAAATCCAAAATACTTGCCTGAACTCTAATTAATTTGAATATTGAATGGAAAAATGTATGATATAGGTGTAATTTACTTATCACTAAATTAGCCTATTGAATATCCATCCCTCTCAGACAAAACCTTACATGATTGGTGCCATTACTTTTTATCTTATGACAGCGTGTTTCGGCTATAGTTACACAAATTACCATATTCAATAAGTGATTTGAAGACGGTGTGTCACAGAATTATTCTTCCTTGAGTGTGATATCATATCCTTTCTTCTCGTGACTGGAATGGAATGGAATTATATTTGTTGTTGATCAACAGAATTGTACTGTTAAGTTTCAACTCTACTGGATTGTTATGAATATAAAGGTAGGCGAATATATTGTCAGCAAATACATTTGTAGTAAATTATTTTGTTCAAGGTTTAAAAAAAACTGGCGAGGTTGTAAGGTTAACGGATATCACCTGTCAGTAACAGATAGTTCTCTATCTATTATCAGAAAGATTGTGGTGTAATTCTCTTCACGAAGATTTCTTTTTTAGAAACTTTTAGTCTGGATTCCAGATCCGTATTTTTTACACATTTAATGGTGGTATGAAACTTTTCTTGAATATAGGAAATAGCGTTTACAACCTTCCTGGTACATATCTACAATAATATCAGTCAATATGTCAATTTCAATTTTGATATAATATTTGGTGTAAGATTAATCCATTTCTAACTACAATAATAACTATGTGTACTATGTGTACATGTATAACTGTTGCCAGCGTTATGGAACCCATCTTGAATTCATCACTAATAACAACATGCAAGTTTGGTGCAAAAATGTTAAACTTGCACTTAATTTCAAAGACTTTCAAAGGTTTTGTGGATTTTGTGCTTATTAAGTATTGTGATTGTTTTGTGCAGAAAAAAAGACAATATTGCTCGATTTTATTGAAAAGAATGAAATTCAGATCACCAGCAAATTTTCAATCTGGGGGTAGTTCTGAATATTTGATGGGGGTTATTGGCTTTTGGCAATTTCAATGTAGATTGTTCTATTCAGTCAGGCTTTATTCTCCGACAATATTGCAGGGAAAAGGGAAAGAGGAAATAGTAAGGGTTTATGAGGGAAGTGAGTAAAGTAATGAATCTAGGAATCTGAAAGAGGTAATAGAAGGAGAAGGTTGAAAACTCCTGGTCTAAATAGTCATAATATTCACGAAAAACGAGACAAAAAATCAGTTTGCCAACAGCACATTGCGCATAACAAAGAAACGATTATGAGATTGCAGAATATCTTGATATACGCATGAAAAGATTTCCTGTTTCGCCCTGCCCTTTTCCATCTTTAGGAAGAAGTGGTGACGAATAATGAAAAAAAAAGGAATTCAGGGATCCACTCGTATCAATGAATTTTCCGTTATTTCTTAATTTCGTTCACAAAAGTTCTTTAATGTATGTACCGAGATTGAATTTGCATATCTATGACAAAACATGACATACTGCCTGAATTGCAATATATGTCTTATAGTTGATCGAAAAAAACAACCAGGTTTCTGTATTTTTGTCTAACACATTACAAGCAACTCATGTCGGTGAATACTAATTTTCTTGTTGGATTGAAAGGAATTTATCTTAATATAAACGGAATAAGCCACGGAGCTTTTAACTTGTAATATCATGCCATAAAAGAAAAAAATGAGTTAATGAACAGATTCTTAAACAACTTTTACACAATCTCTTAAAGTTAATTGAATTAATAATGAGGATAATAGAATATATCTGTGTTGGTTTTGGAATATATTCAAAGTATTTAGCCAATTTAATTGTACGAGCGTATTTTATAAAATATTTTAAACACGTAAGAACAAAATACACAAAATGTGACGCTCCTATTTTAAAAAAGAGAGAAAAAAAGTTAAAATTAAATAATGCTACCAGAGAGAGAAGTATAATTTTTAATGATGATTCATTCGAATTAACACAGAAATAGCATCTGATAGTTTTAAACAATTGGACCAAAAACCCCTCCCTCTGCTGAACCAAATTTCGTACTATGGAACATATAATCAACTTGAAGGCAATCTGGGTACTATTTTGGGGTTGGTATTTCGATGTATAATTTAAGAATGTGATTCTAAAACCACATCTATAAGACAGTAATATAATGATTCAGGATCTACAGTCTATTTTTTTAAAGTGACAGGGAAAAAACTAAAGTCCATATTCATGTTTTATCAGAGCGGATTTTTTATCATTTGAGGAGACAAGATGATTACAAGGAAACCTTAACATATTGAGCGTCTGGAGTAATTTTTGGTAAAACTAATAGGACGAAATTAATCTTCATGGATGATTAACGTCTGCTTAAGAAAAAATTCTTGTCAATTTATGTGTCATAATATAATGATATAATCTATGTATTGTATAGCTGTTCATTTTATGAAAACTTTTATTAACCAAAGCTCCAGCCGACTTTACCAGTTACTTCTTCTATTAAAGGGGCCGAATACTGTTGACACTTGCCACTCGTTAACGCATGTCATTTATTCTATCTATGGATCTACTGGATAGAACTACAGTTTTGATTAGATTGACTTTGGTATTGATATGCTGATATTATGTGTAGCAATTATGTTGTGTTATTAGATTTCACTGAAACCTGCAGTGGTAAGTTGGAATGCACAAAGGGTGCTTTATGACAATGGTGAGAAAAAAAATTGGTACGAATGTTTATTCAAGATAATAATTATCACTATCAATTCTATTTTTCTTCGATTTGCTATGTCTTAATTAAAAGTTTTTGAATTAGAATTTTAATCTCTCAGGTTTTTCATGCCGTCTGTTTTGCTTCCAGGTCAATTGATATCTCATCTGCTATTTGCAGATGGTTAACATATAGACCGACCGTTTATAGCTAGCTACAGAGGTATAAGCTGCCATAGAATTATCTATTGTGTGGGCTACTCTGCCTTAGGCTACAAGCAATGTTATAAAATGTTATGAATTTTATGCTTCACATGCATGAATGTAACAGTAACGAACATATCCGTTTTGCCTTTTAAGGCAGTGGCAGATAAACTAAAATGGAAATGTTTATTTCACAAATATATTTCTGTCCTTATCTTTAGTACACTTTCTGCGTCTTTTCTAAAATTTGATCTTATGGACGATATTCCTAACAATTTTTCATCATTTTAATAGTATTTCTTATCTCGGTAGGTCTATCATTACCTTTTTAGATTTATTACCAGTAATCTTACTTCCAATATCAATTAATATTTCTGACAGTTCGCTCGACCTCGTCTGAGAAATATGGAACACTCGCTAAGCCGTTAATTGATTGCTGAATAGAATACTGTAATAGTGATGTCTAAAAAAATCCTCATAGAATTAATTAGGGGCTTGCTATCGTCTTAATACTTCCAGCAAAATATCGGAAATAGAATGAGGGATTTACAGTTATCGATTCATTGAAATGGCAAATGTAAAATATTTAGAAATTGTTATTTTATAAGTAAAATATGAAAATTTAAAAAAAAAAACAATAGAAAAAGTGCAATGGCGTGGAGATTTGTGATCTGAACGTTCCCAATCTAGAACCGACAAGCACTGTCACCGATGACACTCAGAGAAAGTTATCCAGATATGTGGCAATAACTCGCACACTCCACGCCTATTAATTTACTGTCCAAACATCCTAAAGAACTTTGGGGAATTAGTTTATCGTTTGATGTCTTGTCAGTCCTTCATTTACAACAGAAAGGTTATTCTAATTTACAATGGAATTCACAATGATAATAAAATACAGCACATAGTAATATAAAGTGAATAAATCTTGTAGCCGACTGGACCGAGTGTTAATTATCTCAGCAAATGGAATAATTATTGAAAGATTCAGGCAAGTTAACTATTTAGAATGATCAAAGTTCAATCTGTCTCAATTTCTATCTGTCTGGCTTCAATATCTTCAGGCTTTCACATAATTCTATCTCAACCTAAGAAGTGCTTGCTTGAAGAAGCTCTGAGAATAATTTCTAGACATTCCTTAGACGAAAACTCTTTAACTTTTAACCCATACCATTTTATAATTTCGACTCACCAATACGATAGTTTGATACGAACCCATAGTGTCTTCAAGGTTTCTACAATTACTGGTCTAACAAGTTTAGTTGTCAAGATTCGTTAATGACATTAATTTATCATTAGGAATACATGATGTTATTTTGATATGTTTTTAAACTGTTTTGTTATACCATATATATTTCCCTGTGTTTGTTTTTGATATGTGCCTTCTGCATCTAAATGTCGTTAAAAACTAAACTGTTTTATTATTTAATATCCTTTCAGATTCCTGATAGTGGTATAGAAGTATTGTTATTCATATATAATATATATATAGATATATACAAATATCCTTCAACATGGAATTCAATATGAGCGACATTTACGTCTCTGCCACGTTTTCAAGTCACCAGTCTAACCAGTCCGTCACCAGCCACCCATCTGCTAAAGACTTCAAGGAATTCAAAATAGCCGATATAGTTAATCTTTACGTTCCGCCTATTCTAGTTTTAGTCGGCAATGTCTGTAACATTTTAGCTATATGCGTCATGAGGACACAACACTTCCGATATCTGTCTACATCCGTCTACATGATAGCTTGTGCATTAAACGATGCTACAAGTTTGATTATATCGCTGACAGCTCATTGGTTGTATATGAATTTCCCGGAAATAGTTGTTAGATCAGCATACTCTCATTACATGTGCAAGTTTTTTAACTTCTACGGTTGGGGAAACTGTGACTATACCATCATCTTGACTGCGGCTATGACTGCAGATCGTGCGTTTGCTATAATGAAACCCTTAAAAGCATCTACCTTGAATTTAGTGAAAAGAGCCAAAATTGTCGTCGTTTCACTTGTGTTTGTGGTCACCCTAAAAGAATTCCATTTCCTGTTTTCATCAGATATGGTCCCCCCAGACAGAACTGAAAGAATGTGTGACGTAGTTCCGCCTTCAGAAACCTATTTGTATTTTTGGACGAAAGTATGGCCTTGGATTCATATTTTGTATCTAACAGTGTGTTTTGTTGTGATCATTGTCAGCAATATTATTATTATACATAACGTAAGGAGATCTGCAAATATGTCTGATTTTAAAGTCAAATTTAGAAAAGATAGTGCCGGAAGTGCGTCATTAACTGGGAAGGATAGTAGCGCGAGTCATACAGCACAGAGTCGATGGCGACAAATGACCACTATGTTGTTAGCGGAATCGTTTGCATTGATACTACTAACGTATCCCTTTACGCTGCACTTAGCGATTTCAACACAGATTCTAGATCTGTTTACCGATCCTGTTAAAAACGCTGGAAATCAACTGACGTTTTCTATAGTGTTTTACCTATTATATTCCAACAAATGTGTTAATTTCTGTTTGTATTGCGTGACGGGATCAAGATTTCGCTTGGCACTCCGAGAAATTCTTAGCTGTAAATCGTTATTGACATTTCTCAAATCATTAAGACGAATCGACAGATTGTCATTATCTGGGTCAGCCACTGGCATCTCCATGATTTCAACCGGAAGTGAACAGAGGCGGATGTCGTTTGCTTCTGATACTCATACATAAACAATCACAGGAGGCATAGAATAAACAAATCCCATGAATGAAACATTGAACCAATTGCTTAAAAGGACAGATGCGCCATTTTGGGGCGTTGTTTTGAGTGTTGAATATATGTAAATAGTCCAAAGAAGTACTAGAAATGTACGTCAACAATCAAACGCGGATAATTCTGGATACACATGGATTTCGACGATGAGCTGTATACACTATTACTGATTGACTTAGCTAATAGTTTTAAAAAAAATGGCGCGCATCTGTCCCTTTAAATGTAACCTTTTATTATGATCGAAAGTAACCTTTGATTACATCTGGAAGCCTTATTGAGAAAAAACAATCAAATATTTTGGAAATTTATCTCATACGCGTACACCTGTATATATTTTGTATCAATTGTTTTAAGACTTTAGACTGCACTGAATCTACATATAAATCATATGCATGTATGTATGTAGTTAATAAAATAAAATGTTTGCTTATGAAAAGAGTTGGAATTGAATAGAAACTGTGCTATAATCTGAAATGTTCATCAATGTATTCACATTTTGTGATTTAGTCACGATGAAAGGTTTCATTAACAACATAAAGATAGCCGATCTGAGTACCTATCTTAACATTCCCAATAGATCTCATAAATAAGAATTACGCACATTGATGGCGATTACAAATCTGTAGATCAAAATAACTGGATACGTTTCTAATGGTGTGAATGCTCTAGTGAAACAAGATACTTGTATGTGGAACAGGTTTTAACCTTCTCGTAAATGTGTGAAATCGCCATAAAACCATTGACCAAAGAACTCGTTCAAATCCATCACCAAGAGAACTGACACAACATCAGACACAATGACATGACAAATCATGAAGTCCAAGGTACTCTTAATAAATTGGAAGTGTAGTGCATTATTCCTTGCAATAGACCTCAAACAGGAAAGTTAACTTCTTTTTTATTTCGTTCACAGGCTTATCTATCTGAAATTTGGGGTATCCTAAAGTTGAACGTCTTGTTGATATAGTCTCCGACACCAAGACGACGTCGCAGACGAACTCGGACAGGACTGCTATTCAAATTAAAACGACTTGTTAAATTAACTTTCAAAAATAGATGATTATGGATACACTTGGATTTGAAGGCTCAAATTTCAACGGTATGCTCATAACATTACTGATTAGTTTAGCAGAACAATTCACGTTTTTGAGACAAATGTATGATTTACTCCCGGAAGTGTTGCATCTGTCCATTTAAAACTTCTAATTACAGGTATTAAATTGACTTCCAGATGGGTCTTAGTATGCAGGAGAGCATAATAATGTTAACAAAAAAAATTCTCGGTGGAGGGGCGCCAATCCATTTAAATCCATGGGCCCCCACTCACCTAGATAAGCAACTGCGTCCCGAAAAATTTAAAATACTGCACTCACGTTTAATTGTTGTTATTTATCAGCAATCTAAATAAAAAGTATTTTAAAGTTTTAGCACAGTACACTAATAAGCACTCGTCTAAAGATTTTAGCTTTCTATTAGTAGGGCTTACTTTTCTGAGATTACAGACGAACCAGACTTCAGATAGCTGAAAAGGTGTAAAAACAAACATTTAGACGACTGAATCCTATTGTTAATGAATCTAATGTTTTGTGGAAAAATGATATAAATCATGATGCTTATTACACTATTGAGTAACAGAACAGCTGAGCATAATCTAAAAACGATCGCCAAAACAATTGTTCGCTTAGAAAATGAACTGTCAGAATATTTTTTTTTTAAAGGAACACAGTTTTTGTTCTGTCATTTCACGGAGGTGTTGCACAAAGAATGCTCTAGAAAAACAACATCTTTTCAAATGTCGTGAATAGATTATACACAGTGGGTTTCATTTTTAAAAATTGCAAAATTTTATTGAACGAAGTAAAAACTATCAAGAAATCTTTAGAGAACTATATTATTAAGTCAGCTTGTTGTGTGTATTTGCTGATTTTAACAATTGATCTTTACGTGATTGGATAGTTCTTCAAATCAGAATCTCCTCATTTGTCGTGACTGGGCAAATATCTTCTTAATCACTGGAAACGACACCCTGGACAAATTGTCATCTTGACTTGATTGTTGGACAACTTTTACGACAGCAATCTGTCGGAGAATGAATTGTCCTGGGATAAATTAATGTGTTCACCACGCAAAATGAAACTCAAATATAGTAAGTGATGAAGCCTACAGTTGTTCTAAACCTGTTATAGTTATTTAAGAAAAGAACATTTAGAAATAAATTCATCTTTTATGTTTATGCTTTCCATTTAATAAAGTTTTTGTTGTCAAATTTATTGTTAATGTTTTTATCTGGAAGATGAACATAACTAGACAGCACGTGAAATCTGCTTGCAGGCCTTAATATTCCCGTTTAGTTTAAATTATGTTATTCGAGTATGATATTATTTGGTAAAATATTGGATGGGTGTGGAAAGATAACACATAATGTCTTGTCGTGCGACACACGATGAAAAATGAAGCGTCGGACTAGATCTCAGGTGACAATATTTCTATATTTTAACTTTTATTGGAGTGAGTACATACCAATGCTTGAATCTACAATCAAATGTGTAGGAAATACTCAATTTATCGTATAGTTATGGCTACACGTCTAATCTAATAGTTTTGACCTAGAATATAAGATCAAAGGCTTGTAAAATGAAACAACTGATAAGTTGTAGAGACAGAAAGAAGGAATAGATTACATGGACATTAGTGATCTGTATTTGAAGGAGAATTTAATAGATAATCAATGTAAGAAAGACGACCACTTAAGATAATAACGTGTATCGACTGTATCAGCTGAAATATAAAATATCAAACAAATAACTTGAAATATTTACTTATTGATTATGTTGTATTAACTCTCTAATCATCAATAAAAAAGATGTTTGGACCGTCAATCAGGTGCATGCTCTTCCGCAATAGCAATAGATCAGTTAATCTAACATAACAATCATTCGAATATCACTTTTAATTTGATGTCTTCAATTCTAACAAACGCGCGTCTAAGACACGTGCCAAGTGATACTACGTCTTAAATTGAACATAATATTAAGGTTCTCAAAATGGTCAATATGAGTATATATATTCATCAGTGAACCTAGCGTCAGTTACAACAGAATCCCTGGAAAATTGGAAAATTGGAAAATTCATAAAACAATGTTATTATTGAAAAACGCTTAATCTTAAAGCGTTTTTCAACAGTTAATTGAATATTTATGGATAATTACTAAATTTTGGGGATTTATCGGATTATATTGGCCAAGTTTAAAATTTTAAATTTTATGTTCATTCTAAGACGTAGTATTCCTTTAAAAAAAAATGAAATGTCTTCTCTGTCAGTTGCTGGATATGCAAGGATATACGATTTTTGAATATTTCCGGTAATAATAAGTGTACGTGAACAGTGCTATTCATTGGTGAATGAAGTGCTGTAGAAATACCTTTAAACGCCACGTAAGCAGCATTAGATCTAAACGCACTGGGGTAGACTTTCTAAATTGACAAAAAAAAAAATAAAAAAATAAAAAAAACAAAACAAAAAATAGACACTGTTTTTATCTGATGACAAATAACTATTGATGAAATAAATAATTTTTTTTGTCTTTTTAACATGTTATTATACAGCAGATGTTATGAACTATTTCTATTTTACTATTTAGGGCTACTACCCTGGTTCTGAGGCAAATAATGTAAAAAAATGCGATAAGGATTGTTTCTGTGGAAGAATAGAGAAGATTCGGATTGAATGTCATAACGCCATTATTCTGTCAATATTAAGGACGAGAACGGGAACATTGAAAATCTTCATTATGTTTATCTCCCTTTATCTAGTCTTTTCAAGATTCACAACCATCTGATTCAAATACCATCAACGACTCCCGACATTGTTATATGCTATTTTCAATCATATACCCCCTTCTGCTTAAAAGAAGCTGTGTACTGCATATTAACAAATCACGGGTCTTGTCTAAGCGAATCGGACTCTACGACCATGATCACAGTTGTTGGTCTGCAAATATTTCAATAAATTTTCGATGATGTTGTTCAGTGATTCAATTAGATGCTTTAAATGACTTGTCGACCGAATTCACTATATCAAGGCATCAAAGTTTCTTTATTTAGGAAATGACTTGCGCAAGTTTTTTTTAATCAATCCACTCTATTATTAAGTAGATATAGTATGTGGGTCATGAAAATTCTGATAGAAATAAACCTTATCTTATTTCAAGGACTAACGTCTTTCTATTGATTAGATTTACCATGTGATTTATATGCTGTTAAAGGCTTCAAAGGTAAGCAGAGGATCGTTTTTTTTCCCATAATCTTGCATAAAATATGTGATTTGTGATTCTGATTCTATACTGAGGATTTTCCGTCTTAAGTTTCAGAAAAATATGCGGAAGTGGCGATAGTCTCAATTTTCCGTTACCAATCTCCGATTGTCATTCTGAATGATGCAGACAGCAGAGTTCTGTCAGTTGAGCAAGCAAAATATTTATGTGACTAGACCCTTTAATGTTCAGAATCCTTATTATCTCAAAATTACATACTGCCTAGCTTTATAGGCATCGACCTTGGTATAATTTCCAATATATTTGCAAACCGGTCCATAAATTTAGGTTATACGTTTATGTCGTAAAAGAACATTACACTCCTACACAATTCGCCTTTCAAGTCATTAATTAATGTGCACATTGTGGTTTTTATTTAGATGAATCTGTGTCTGCTGACAGTTCTAGTATTATTAAATACTGTAAATTGTACAGAGATTAATATTAAAAGTCACTGGAATGGTGGTTTTAATGGTAAATTCTGTATTGATGTGGTTAAAGAACTCCATTCCTGGAAAGCTCATCTGGTTTTTGATAAGAGTGTTGAAAGTTTAGATGTAAGTCTGTGGATTGAAAAATTCATTGTAGTTTTTGAGTAGACAATGTTATTAAGGCGTAATTTAACCTGCTTTCATCCATTAAGAAATTTTTATTCAAATAGTTTTCAAGAAGCGTCCATGGTTAAAACTGTTTTTCATTAATCCAATATTATGCAATCTGTTCTGTGGAGGCTGCGGCCTGCAAGACAGAAAAAAAAACAGGGGGAAATATATCAGAACTTTACGACTTTGTGGCATTTTAGCATCTTTCTATAATAATTTGTTAGTATATTATTATATTGAGCTAATGGTTTTGATAGGTATGGACTGCCACCCTTTCCCACACCTCCGCTGATAAAAAAGAATTTATCTTAACAAACAAACCATGGAATGCAGAAGAACATGTTGGTGATCAGATTTGTGTGGAGTTTGTTGGTCACACTAGTAGTGATATCAATCCTAAAGCTCGGGCGTATATTGAAGGCATGGACAGTAAGGGTGGGAAGATCACATTTCCTACAACACCTGGTGGTTATTCCGGAACTAGTAAGTGGTTTTACTACCACGCCTGCAATATGAACATGCATGGTTTGTAGTCTTGATCTGAGTTGGGAAGTATGGACTCGTTCACAAATTAGATCTCTTTCCCCATCCAGTACGACACAGATGTATATAGGTACGAATAAATCGAAAAAGATGGTACAAAGTTTGATACTCATAGGTCTTTATTTATGTGAAAATGGCTACTTCTTTCTTTCTATCTATTTCGTACGCTGATGTTTCAAAAATGTGATATGACTTATGAAAGGTACTGTACTACGACAGCGAAAACACAGCAACTAACCACAAGAAGACAGCTCGCTCCAAAGTGTTAGTTTGAAATATTGCTTTTAACATGTTTTTTTTGTATCCATTTTAAAGCAATGAAGCCTACAACTCACCCAACCACTCAAGGGATGACTCTACCATGTAAGTAATACTTTATATACAATATGCTAACCAAACAAGACAGCCGCTTGTACATTGTCGAAAAGTAAGGTGTTTGGTCATTAATGATTGCAATTTATTTCAGCTAATCTTCCTAATGGTGGTATACCGGGAACTTTAAAGGTCTATAACGACTGGGGGGCAAGATTTGAAGGTGAATTTACATTTGCTGTAAACGAAAACGTTGAAGGTTGGATGGTTGCAATTACATTTGACAGACCGGTTTCTAAAATGGATGTAAGTCGTGTTCAAAATCTAGTCAATGCTACATGAACATGGGTTTAAGCGTTTTGAAATCTTCTTTACCAGAAAAATACAATCAGATTCTAATGAACCAAAATTATCACATATTTAGAAATGTGTTAACAATTATGATATATCCCGTTAGACAATATATCCGAAATTACAGGATTGTGAAAGATATTTAATTTGAAGCACCCGAACAAGTCTGAAATAACACTTTTATTCGTTTTCTTACAAACAATGTCGAAATTCGCAAAATACAATCTTCAAAATATCACATTGGCGTAACGAAATCAGTAATAGTTTGGCTATGACTGAACTGTTTTCGGTTTTAGCTGTGGACTGCTGATGTACATTCTAAATCATCTGATGGTAAAAAATGGGTTGTAGTCAGTAAACCAGACAGAGAATTTGTGACTGCTGGTCAATCAGCTAAAGTCAGATTCTTTGCTAATTATGCTTCTGTTAGTGGTGGAAAAGCTCCAGCTGCTGTTGGTATCTTCACTAATCTAGGTATAGACAAGCGAAAGGTTCCATCATTGCCCAACCGTAAGTAGAATCCTTGAGACATTTGTATTTTGTATAACGTTCACCGAACTGTAAGATGTCCACATTATAAGCTTAAACAACTGGTTGTAGCAACTGTATATACACCAGATTCGCAAAGGGACATTCCGCTTTTTTGTAGGTCAAAAATGTTTTTTGCTAAATTTTGTGAAAACTATACACCAAAATCTAGAGAAAGGTGTAAGGTTTTCAAGATCGTTATGATTTCTGGTACGTGGAAGAAAACTTTTATACGGATTTAAGCAAAATGTGAAAGAGAAATACGTCTCCTTCTTATTCTTAAGGTTTCAACGAATATTATCGAGCCATTATTAAGCCAAACACCAAAACTAGGTTTAAAAGACAATTAGCACTTAATCCGTTTTTAATTTACCCTTTAAAAACAAATTCTGTTTGATCAAGAAGAGATATAAATAGCATATTTTAGAAATATTTTCAGGTGTAATTTAAGACGTTTTTAATTATAAAAAAATATTTTACAAAAAAAATTCTCGTTTCAGATGATTGTACCAAATATAACTACGATGATGTATTGTATAAATCAATTCTATTTTACGAGACTCAGAGATCAGGGAAACTTCCTGCTAATAACAGAATACCATGGCGAGGTGATTCGGCTTTAAAAGATGGTAGTGATGTCGGTGTAGATCTTACTGGTGGATGGTACGATGGTAAGTCTGATTATAATATTATTTTATAAGAGATCAGTATTACTAGGGAGGTGATTCAGCTATAAAAGATGGTAGTGATGTCGGTGTAGATCTTACTGGTGGATGGTACGATGGTAAGTCTGATTATAATATTATTTTATAAGAGATCAGTATTACTAGGGAGGTGATTCAGCTATAAAAGATGGTAGTGATGTAGGTGTAGATCTTACCGGTAGACGGTATGATGGTAAGTCTGATTATAATATTATTTTATAAGAGATCATTATTACTAGGGATGTGTTTCAGCTATAAAAGATGGTACTGAGGTAGGTGTATATCTTACTGGTGGATGGTATGATGGTAAGTACGTCTGATTATAATACTATTATATAAGAGATCGGTATTACTAGGGATGTGGCTCAGCTATAAAAGATGGTAGTGATGTAGGTGTAGATCTTACTGGTAGACGGCATGATGGTGAATAAGTCTGATTTTAATTCTATTTATAAGAGATCAGTATTACTAGGGATGTGGCTCAGCTATAAAAGATGGTAGTGATGTAGGTGTAGATCTTACTGGTAGACGGTATGATGGTAAGTCTGATTATAATATTATTTTATAAGAGATCATTATTACTAGGGATGTGTTTCAGCTATAAAAGATGGTACTGAGGTAGGTGTATATCTTACTGGTGGATGGTATGATGGTAAGTACGTCTGATTATAATACTATTATATAAGAGATCGGTATTACTAGGGATGTGGCTCAGCTATAAAAGATGGTTGTGATGTAGGTGTAGATCTTACTGGTAGACGGCATGATGGTAAGTAAGTCTGATTTTAATTCTATTTATAAGAGATCAGTATTACTAGGGATGTGGCTCAGCTATAAAAGATGGTAGTGATGTAGGTGTAGATCTTACTGGTAGACGGCATGATGGTGAGTAAGTCTGATTTTAATTCTATTTATAAGAGATCAGTATTACTAGGGATGTGGCTCAGCTATAAAAGATGGTAGTGATGTAGGTGTAGACCTTACTGGTAGACGGCATGATGGTGAGTAAGTCTGATTTTAATTCTATTTATAAGAGATCAGTATTACTAGGGATGTGGCTCAGCTATAAAAGATGGTAGTGATGTAGGTGTATATCTTACTGGTGGATGGTATGATGGTAAGTAAGTCTGATTATAATATTATTATATAAGAGATCAGTATTACTAGGGATGTGGTCTTGCTATAAAAGATGGTAGTGATGTTGGTGTAGATCTTACTGGTGGATGGCATGATGGTGAGTAAGTCTGATTTTAATTCTATTTATAAGAGATCAGTATTACTAGGGATGTGGCTCAGCTATAAAAGATGGTAGTGATGTAGGTGTAGATCTTACTGGTGGATGGTATGATGGTAAGTCTTATTATAATACTATTTATAAGAGATCAGTATTACTAGGGATGTGGCTCAGCTATAAAAGATGGTAGTGAGGTAGGTGTAGATCTTGCCAGTGGATGGTACTTCACAAGATATAATATTAATTTTTATGCCTTGGAAGAGCAGTGTAATTCCAAGATTCAAACGTTTTGTCTTAAAATTCGTTTTTCCTGAAGAGTTAGTACTTGTTTCTTCAGCTGGTGATCATGTCAAATTTGGTTTTCCAATGGCCTATTCCTCTGCTATTTTAACATGGGGTTTATTGGAATGGAAAGACGCATATGTCAAGAGCGGTCAGTTGAAATGGCTGTATGAAAGTATTAAATGGCCACTAGATTATTTCCTTAAATCCCATACTGGTAAAAACGAGCTCTACGTCCAGGTATTGTTCTAAGATTAATTTCTCTAAACGAAAAGGCCATCATCATCAGCAACTTTATTGCTGATAATCCGTGTACGAATTATATACCAGGATAAATAGATTGAAAAATAGTATGGATTTTTTTCTGTGTGATTCACAACAATTTTTCCCATCACCTAAATAACCTCCAAGGTCAAGTTTTTACTTTGCTAGAAAATCAAATCGCAATAGAGCATTTGTATATTTAAAAGGTTGGCGACGCTAGTGCTGATCATAGTTTTTGGGGACGACCTGAAAGTTTAAAAATGGCTAGACCAGCATATAAAATAACTGCTAGCAAACCTGGAACTGATGTAGCTGGAGCAACTAGTGCTGCCTTTGCAGCGGGCCACCTAGCATTCAAGGAAAAGGGTATGTTAATTCAATAACTAGGTGCGTTTATTTAACGTGCGCTTTACAACATTCATTGTTGTCCCTCGGTCCTTTAAAGCTGTTATACAACGGAACACTCTATACTAATATAATTATACAGAAATATCATATGCTATTAATGTTAAAACATTAAGCAACAAAGCCTTAATGTTAAGTATATATATAATTTAGATCCAAAATATGCAGCAAAGTTACTGCAACATGCTAAGGAATTGTATGATTTTGCTATGACCCATAAAGGTGTGTATTCGAGCAGTGTACCAGCTGCAGCCGGCTATTACAAGTATGTGTTTAAGATTTTCTATTTTATTATTTTACTAGCTTAGTGTCTATTTCATCCTGTAAGTCATAAATGAACCGTTTGCCGAATCCAAATTTGTATCGTAGACGAGTCTCTGAGATCATTTTCTACAATTGTAGCCTATGTCTGGCGTCGTATTGTCTTCAGCGGAAAAATGCATAAGACAGACGTGTTATTCGCAGATATGTTGAAGGTTTTGGAAAACCAAGTTCCTTAAAATGTGTTATTGCTGCTTTTATTGTACTATATTTTACTTCATTTAGATCAACCAATATAACTGATGAAATGTGTTGGTCATCGTTGTGGATGTATAGGGTTACTAAAGAAGCTAAATATTTAACTGAAGCTGAGAAATGGTTTCAGCCTGGACCAGCTTGGGGAATGTCATGGGATGACACACAAGCAGCCAACCAGGTTAGCTAAAATTACTTAGCTAACAGAAGCTAACTCCATACATATTGAAAAAGAAACATCGATACCAACCACATCGATATCGGGGTGAAGCATGTTCACCTTTCGAAATAACAGATGGCACCCCGACTCTCCGTGACCTCCCGACTAGGCTGATGGTCCAAATATATGTTGATGGTTATGCTTAAAGAGACCAAACCGGATATGACAGGTTCAGAACAGCGGTAAAAGAAGAAGGTATTGGATGATACATACGAAATTTGTTGCCTTTCTGTTCTGATTTCTAGCTCTTGCTGTACAAGTTTACCAAGAAAGATATTTATAAACAAGCTGTAGAAGAGACGTTCAAATATTGGATGCCAGGTGGAACTATCAAGTATACTCCAAAAGGTTTAGCATGGAGATTACAATGGGGATCCCTCAGATATTCTTGTAAGTCATTATTTAAAAGACGTAACAATGTGAGTTTTACTTCTTAACTTGTATAAATACGATCTTGAAATCTTAAAGATTTATATGAAAATGCAACACTCGAGGTTGATAAGTAAAATCCTGGTTATAGGGCTCACCAATCGCTTCCACAAAATCGGAAAGTAACATTTGTCAGAGAAATGGTTTTCATATTGTTTGTAAAATTTTGTAACATATTACAGCTAATATGGCGTTAATAGCCTTGATGGCTGCTGATGAAGGTTTACATCCTGAAGAATATAGAAAATGGGCGATGAGTCAAATTCACTATGCTTTAGGAGATACTGGCTTTAGTTTTGTAATTGGTTATGGAAAGAATTACCCACATTCTCCACATCATCGAGGAGCGTAAGTATCTTCATATACAATATACTTTTCGTTATTGTTCATTGTTCAATGTATCAGATGTATCGCAATAATAGAATTATTATGAAATTATTATTCTTAGACCACGTTCTCGAAACAAATTGTTGAAAATAGTTGAGCACAATTAATAACTATTTAACAAGTTAAATACAAACCACTTTAAATATCTCAAAAACTACATAATCGCATCATTTTCCATTGTTTATATTTCTAGATCTTGCCCCTTACCACCAGCACCTTGTGGACCATTTGTAATGTCCAGTAAACAACCGAATGTTCATACATTACATGGTGCTTTAGTTGGTGGTCCTGATTCTGATGGTAGTTATCAAGATTCCAGACAAAATTACATCAACAATGAAGTAGCTACAGATTATAATGCAGGTTTTCAATCAGCTGTAGCAGGTATGTTGTATGGATGGAATGAATATTTGGAAAATTTTTGAGCGAAATATTAGGACCACTTTTACTTTGCAAAGACATTGAAGCCTTGATTTTTTTATTTTCCGATAACCTGTGACCATAAATTCATGCCAAAGAACTAACAAACAACGTGTTTTTCTCGACTTATTTATAGATCGAACATCGTACACGAAAATAGGTGACGCATTTTGCAGCTGTTGTCGAGTTGGTTACTCATGAAATATGGGTCAAAGTTAGGGATTCATAAAAAAAATCGCAACAAACCAATTTTAATTATTTTATAATATTAATAATAATATTTAATAGATTTTATATCTGAGGAAACATCTAAGACATGAACAAAATATTTGGTTTTTTAATTATGACAAAATTTGATGTTGAATCCTTATATGCACGAATATAGGTAACATTACTGTACTAAATGTTCAAATTGTTATTTTGTAACAATCAATTCAAAAATATAATGAACTATGCATTTAAGGAATATTTTACTTGAATGTGGTAATTTTTTTCACAGGTTTAAAGAGTCTGGTTATTAAAAAGAAACATCCAGAACAGACTAGTGGATCATCTTGTAGTTCTTAATAAACCATATTATTTCCTATGCTCTAACGTTTTCAACATTAAAATGTATGCTGACTTAATTGACCACATTTTGTAGGCACGAGTTGAGACTCCTTTGTAGAAGACGTTTCAGAATCCCATGGACTTAAATGCTACCAAAGAGCAAAACATTGGACAATAAGGTTGCTTTTAATCAAATTATCCAAAAATGCTTTGTTATGAGCACCGAATAACATTTTTAACTTTCTAAATGACTAAATGTATTGATCTGCCGACCACTAAGCTCACAATGTTAGTGGACAAAACAATAGATAATTCGCTTACAAAATAACAAAATCAATAAAAACAAATGGAAAAGATTAAAACAGAAAATATATAAATAGAAACAATTTATTTCTAGTCATTTTAGCTGTAATGGATTTTAAACATAATGGTTGTTTAAATAGGTGCCAATCTTATATTAATTGTCAAATACATACAGATCATTATAGGACAGAACCTACTACAGATAGCAATATAATCGATCATGATCCGAGCCAGTCAATCTATGAAGAATGGTACAGAAAGTGTAAAGCAATTTGCAACTAAATGTTTTTTTTGTCAGTTTTGGCGATCTTTAATAATTTCCCAAATATAGTTTTGAGATAAGGCTAGAAGGAGAAGCCAGATTCAAGAAAGATGGGTCGACTTTACCAACTGAATTGTTATTAGACACAATATCGTTATAAATTGTCATCAACTGAGTTAAACTCCAACCTCAATTCCCCGTAATAATCAGTAGGTAATTCTAAAAACTTTTTCTAAAAATTCTTTAAACTAAAACAAAACAATCAGAGAGTTAAAAAGTGTTCATTGACAGGCGTGAATAGAGACTAAAAAGAATATACTTCACTTACAAAGTGTTATTGCCTTTTGACTAGACGTTTCAATGACATTCGTAATTCTGGAAGTCTCCAAGAATAAACTAAAGGATTTATAATACCATTAATAATGGTTAATGAAAAAATTCCATTCAAAAAATGATACGAGCTAAGCACAGTTCTATCTTCTGGATAAAGGTACATATAAATACAGAATATACCTAGAGGTAAATAACTAATTTGAAAGGGTACAACGACTGCTAATGTTGTCAAAGAAGCCTTTAAGTTCATTTTAATTTCCATGGACGTGTTCTCTTCATTCGCTGTTGGGCGGACTATTGCTTTGATATGTGACCGCGCAGCACAATATATCATCAGATTACCTATACATGTAAACACCAAGGTTGACATTATTGGTATGCCATGTATAAGATATGTTTCAGACGAATTAATATTCAAGTAACTACAAAACACAAACTCGTTACTCTCGTAAAAGAGACTCAATATCGCAAGCATCATTGCAAAAAAACCCTCGAAAACCATGAAGACAACTAATTTTGTTCTAGTGAGAATTTGGTTATAACGTAAAGGTAGAAAAACTCCAATAAGTCGTTCTAGTGTCATTGCTAAAACTGTCATCATAGATAAAGCACTGAGGATGGTCACTAAGAAATAACGAATAGTACACTCTAGTTTATTATAATATATATAGTACAGAGCAAACGAATGGTAAATAAAGGCTATCCCAGATAAAGCATCCATTATTGTGAGAACTATTAAACATATTTTTAAGTTTGGTTTGATGTTTTCTGTCTTCGCCAAAGCAATCACTGCAACAATGTTATTTATAGAAGACAGGAGTCCAAGTATGCCCTGAATAGCTATTACTGATGGATGATTGCTATCCAAAAGGGCACACAGAAGACAAACAGTCGAGTTTTCGCTGCTCATGATCACAAAAGAAGTACTCTAATAATAGTCGAATATAACACTGGATAGTAAAAATTGATGTCGAGGTTTGTAATTTATATTAATTATGTCGACGTATGCTTATTCATATATTTTGAAAACTGTTACACTTGATGATTGAGGGATCGCTGATGGACATATCTCTATTAGTTCACATTATTTTGATATAAATGCTATAAATGAAATATTCAATTAACACTTTATGTACTCTGGTACCACATTTTCTGAAATTATCGGCTGTGTATATTTTCACTTGATACCAATGCTTCTTTTAGAATTGGCAATTGACGAATGATAAGCACAGTTGAAATAAAAATGTTTTACGTTAATCTTGTGGCCCACGAACATATCCTAGTATAGTTTTGCCCATCAGATTTCGCAAGCAAAGGCGATGTTCCTGATGGAGAAGGTCTTCTTCCCTACACATTCCAATATCATTCTCTTCTGTAAAATCTACCTATTTGCCATTTAGTATCTAGCTATTTACGCTACAACGGGATCATTTCAATGAAGGTAAACCGCTAGTTAAACGTTAGAATACTAAACGATTGATTGAGAATGTAATCTAAAGCAAGTTTACTTTGATTTTATACACATCAATTTATTCCAGTGATTTAATGTACTGTTTCTGTTTACTATTCATTTGGCATGGTTACAATGTAAATGAAACAAAGAAACAAATGACAGTACAGTACACTTTTCTCACCATAACTTAAATTAATTCCACCCTTAAAACCTGGTGTGTGGATAATGGAATGGTTATAAATGCTACAAAAACCAAAGCTATGTTAATTGTTTCCAATCTGCAAACAACAAATAACCAAATAGCATTGACCGTAAATAATATACCTGTAGAGAATGTAACCTATACTGTATTATTAGGCCTTGCTATTGACCACCATCTTGAATGGGATTTCCAAATTAAAAAACTGTCAAAAAATATAAGTTCTAAAATTTTCCTTCTCAGTCAAATTAAAAAATGCATTCCATTAACCTTACGTAAAATGTTTTATAATAGTTATATTTTACCATTTTTTAATTATTGTTCTACAATTTGGGGTAATTCCAATAAAAGTAAATTAGAGGTTTTATACAAATTACAAAAACGCGCTGCAAGGAGTATATTATATGAAAAACATGATTCACCTTCGGCACCATTATTCAAAATTTTAAATTGGTTGACACTGTATCAACGTATTAGATATAATTGTGGCATAATGACATTCAAAATATTTCAAACTGGACACCCTGAATATTTATACAATAAATTTACGGAAATATCAAAATTAACGGAAACGAGTATGATACTGAGATCAGAAACAAACCGAACTTTAGACATAGCGAAATGTAATAAAACTGCTATGATGAGAACATTTCAATATACAGCTTCTTTACTTTGGAATTCATTACCACAAACTGTAAAACATAATCCTTCCTTATATACATTTAAACAAGAACTGAAGAAGTTTGTTCTTACTGACAATACTGATTAATTTATAACCATTCCTTTTGTTTTTCTCTCCATTTCATTTCACTTAAAAAACTTATACCATCATATATATCATATGGACTCACTCCACTAAAACATTTTATGCAAAGGAATGTAGTCCAGGCTATTTTTAGAAATCGTCTTTCTCTCTCCCTTTTGGGGTTTTTGCATGCCTATTATTGGGTAAAATTTGGTCTAGATTTGGAATTTGATGTCTGAAATTGCATTATCTTTCAGATTTGGTGAGATGATGACCTAAAGGCGGAAGGCTAATTCTAAAAATAGTCGTTTTGTGAAGTGCCAAACTCTAGCGGCTGAGTATAACCAGTAGTAGTCTACTTTCAATTTTAGTAGCTCAAAATTTTCATGGTCATCATATAATGAATTTTTTAGGAGACATTGAGAATTGGTCAGGCTTTCATTCGACATATTGGAAAGCTTTCAACGAGATTTCTGGAAAGAGTTCTAGAAGGTTGAATTTCGTGTTTTAACATGGGAAGAGATGGCAAATGAATTAGTGGAGTGAGTCCATATAAGAAACACAGTGGTTACATTTTTATATTTTTCACCACATCCATGTTGAATTGTATATAATTTGTAGTTTAGTGGGACCTATTGAAAATTAGACTTCTGTCTAAATGGGTTGGCAAGATAAAGTTATTATTATTATAACGTTTCCGATTGACATTGCATCATAGTCGAAAGAAAACGTTAAAACTATAGTTTCTATGAACAATAGTTTAATTAATAGCGACAAACAGTAAGAGATCACATAATGATTTATCCCTATTAAGACATAATGAGTTTGTTAAATACTTAATACTACTAATTCGCCAATTAAAAACACTAAATAGTTTTCTTTTTTATCTACATTATGGTCTCAAAGAAGAGTTAAATCTGGATTTAAAAATCAGAAATATAATTGACATTTATGACTCATTTGACAAACTATTTAATGTCTTTTAAATAGACGTTTCAATGACATTCGTAATTCTGGAAGTCTCCAAGAATAAACTAAAGGATTTATAATACCATTAATAATGGTTAATGAAAAAACTCTGTTCAAAAAACGATACGAGCGTAACACAGTTCTATCTTCTGGATGAAGGTACATATAAATACAGAATATACCTAGAGGTAAATAACTAATTAGAAATGGCAAAACCACCGATATCGTCGTTAGTGTGGCCTTTAAATTCATCTTACTTTTCACGTGTGAATCCGTGTGGATAGCTGACAGCGGTACTATTGCTTTGATTTGTGAGCGAGCTGCACAATATAATGCCAGATTACCAATAAATGCCAATAGTAATACTGTATTAGTTGGTAAACCATGTATTAGGAAAGTATCTCCAGAAGCCAAATCCATGTAGCTACATACCTGAAAATCATTGTTCTGATAGAAAAAGCTCAAATTCGAGACCCACACTGCATTTACACTTATAAAAATCAGGTAAACCACTATTTTTGTGTTAGTAATAATTATCTCGTACCGCAGTGGCATAAAAGCAGAAAAAAGTCGTTCTAGTGTCATTGTTAAAACTGTCATTATAGATAAAGCACTGAAGATGGTCATTAAGAAATAACGAATTGTACACTCCTGTTTGTTAAAATATATAAAGTACAGAGCAAACGAGTGGTAAATAAAGGCTATCCCCGATAATGCATCCATTACTGGTAGAACTATTAAACATATTTTTAAGTTTGGTTTGATGTTTTCTGTCCTAAGCAAAGCAACTGTTGTTACAATATTATTTAAAGCAGATACAAGCCCTAGAGAACCTTGAATGCCTGCTACTGCCGTATGGGTATGTTCAATCGACGAGCTATCGGAGTTTCCAATACTCATCGTCGGTAGATGGTAAAAGAAACTATCACCAGACAAACACTGCTAGGCATTTAGTCCCAGCCTTATACGAGCTAATATTTATTCAGAGCTGATTGCTACACGTCAATTATCAAACATAAAAACATCCCCTCGCACTACACTTATCACTAACATACATGGTAAGGCCCTCATTAGTCTTCAAGTCTTGTCATCATTATCAATTAAGCATATGAAGTTCATCCTCTCAAACTTATTTAGTCCCAATGACTTTTCCTGTCTTTCAAGACTTCTAAGTATTGCTGATGAGGTTAAGTAAAATCCATTAGAAGGAAAAATAAAATGTTGAACAATAACAGTTAATCAAACCAACCAAATTCTAAAAGGTCATACATTTTTTGTTGTAAATAACCCCATAAAATTTCTCATTTTGGTTGTTTCATTAAGGTCATCTTAAGATGATCTTCTTTCATTAGTTCTATAGTACAGCAAGAACTCTCTATTGTTTAACACAAGTAATATAGTGGCATGGAAGAAGTTATGGAATGTTGAATGGATGTGGACATGAATTCTATTGTGGAATTAGTCCTGTGCAAATCGTCTTCATCTTTCAATAATCTGTAGAAATATTTCATATTTCATTCAATAGCTTCGTCTGGACAGGTAAAAAATCAATCAGTGATATTTTACATCTTTAATGAACTGAACAGGGACATTTTGGTGTATCTGCTCTTGGTAAGGATTTAGTATGAGTTAGGTGAATAAGACCTGAAACAAAAATGCAGAGTTTAAGAGGGGTTTATTGGTTAATGTGGTAGTAATTTTTTGTTATAATAATAGTTTTAACATGATTGCTGTGAAGTTGGGTAAGGTAGTAAAACAAAATGAATACGAATATTGGACCAACTGAAATGTGTTGAAGAGTTGTTGTAAATGGAAATGAACGCCTACTATGTCTACCTAAAATAAAGAATTTACCTGCTAGTGCTGAGTGGAAGCCAGAGTTATAGTCACAGGCAACTTCATTATGAACATAATCTTCACGTTTATCAGTATAAGCGCCTTTAGCATCTGGACCACCAACCAACGCACCCACCAAAATGTGTGGACTGGGACCAGAGGAATGTAGATTAGCTTCTGAACACGGCGCAGGAATCATTGGACAGGATCTACAAAGAAATGACAAATTTCAATTACGATAGAGCGGACACACCATATTCGTGTGCCCTTTTTTAGGTTGCTACTTTACATATAAACCTTGATACGGAAATATTAGTTTTGTCGCTTGTACAAACAACAACAACTGTTGTTCAATTAGAATTTCCCGGTTAATTAATACAGAAAATGATAAATAATATTTACGCTGATCTATGGTGAGGGTTTCTCGGGAATTTCTTTCCAAATCCAATAACGTAGCTGAAGCACTGTTTATTTTGACCAAGAATGTAGTTTATTTGACTCTGAGCCCATTTTCTGTATTTTGTAGCCTCTAAACCAGCGTCAGCAGCCATCAGAGCCAAGAAAGCAGTGTTTGCTGAAAAATAATTTTTAATGAAATAATAGCAGATTCAAAAGTTTTGAAGTTATTAGTTCATTTTTTTTTCTAAAACTGGAACATAAGTTTTCAGTAGTTACCCTCTTTATTATCAAGTTATATTATCTGTATTCAATATATTCATACCAGCGTATCTGGTGGATCCCCACTGATCTCTCCAAGCTAAACCACATGGTGTATAGGTTATACCACCACCCGGTAACCAACTCTTCATGAAACCAATCACAGCTTTACCAGCCATATCGTCTTGTGTTTCTTGATACAACATTAACTGTAATTACATCTACATTGGTCAATTACCAATTACTTAAAATATCAGTATATTTTTAAACACTTGGTAATAAACAAAAGAAACGTAATCAACATTAAGTAATTTTATTTGGCAGTGACAATGTTAATATTGATCACACGAAGAAATCGAACAGGAAATAATCAACGTCGAGCTTAAACTAATGGATAATAATTAAAAAAGTCAGTTTTAAGGAGTTGGTACCTAACTAATGAGAATATTTACTCCCATGGATTATGACCAGTCCTGTCGGTTCAGCTTTTAGATCTCGATTATCCAACATTTCTCTAGCTAAGGGACAGTTTTTTTGAGGACACTAACCTGACAGGCAACCTTCTTATCATCCCAGGAAAGAGCCCAAGCCCAAGCAGTTTCAACAAAACCTTTAGCATCGTTAAGGTATTTTTGGTCTTTAGTAGCTCTATATAACCAAATGGCAGCTTCACAGAGTTCATCAGTATAACCACTTGAACTATGAAAAAATACATGAACCTTATTTCAGAGTCGATGGTCTCAATATAAACATAGATATATAAAAATTACTCATCCCCTGCATTATCCGATTTGGTTTGTTTTCTTTTTATCTTATTATCTAATTTCTGAAACATGGGATAACAAGCCTTTACAGGTAATGACGTCATTTTCGGTGATCAATACCCCACAACAACAATCTTAATCCAATATCCCTGCGCTGAGTTAAGTGCATATTTGAATCGATGAATAATGGTAAGGAAGGATATTTACAAAAAATGACTCAAGGTACTTACGAATAGAATTGACCAGCTCCTTGCACACTTTGAGAATATTTTCCTGTATATGTCTTGGCGAAAACATACAAAGATTTGGCAGCAGTGAGAAGTTTAGTAGAATATGCATGATCTAAAGAATTACAAAATACAGATCTATTTAAACTTTATGGGGTTGGCCCTGAGAATTGCATTTGGGAACTTTGCTGGGAATAATTAAAAACTTGTGTATTTACATCTATCGAATTACCTCGTTTCTTAAAAGCAATTGATCCTGCAGCCATGGCGGCGGCTGTTTCCCCTGCTACGTCACTTCCTGGTTTACTTGCTGTATTTTTAAGAGATGGTCTGGCCATTTTCATATCCTCTGCTCGACCCCAGAAATGGTGGTCATCGTCTCCATTGCCAACCTGTAATGGAAAAAGTCATCCGGTAAAATATCCAGTTCAGACCTACCATGTGGATGTTTTAACACACAACATATGGCATGCCGAAATGGACAAATGATACATTTGAATGATGAGTTTTATTGTTTATTGTTAGGATGTTGGTTAAAATGAATAGGTTTATATGTATGGTGGATAGTTTGGTTGTCTGTAATGGAAATCTTAACATCACTTGATCTGCACGTTTTACCCATGGACATGTTTTTATCGCTCCAAACATGATTTGGGTGGAATATCTATTAGATATGCTCACGATCTCAATAGTATAAACTTTAAACTATCTCGCTAACATCAGCGCAAATTATAGTTAACTGTGTAAGGTTTTAATTTTGATAAATTGTGATGATTGACAAGTTTTCAAATTTGGTTCCATATTCGACAGAGAAGCCGATTCTTTTTGTTTTAAGTAATTATATGACAACCTTATTATCAGGGAAAAAAAGTTAATATCAGCACATCAAATATATTTCCTGTTATTTGTGTTTAAAGTGAAGATAGTATCTCACACTCTTCACTTTAGTAGGCAATGGGAGTGTATTTTGTTTTAATTAACAAGCGTCATCGGTTAGCGTGCCCTCATCCCATATACTAGCTAAATATCAGGTTAAAAAAAATAAACAGTTAAGAAATCAAATATATTTCCTGTTATTTGTGATTCAAGTGATGATAGTATCTCACACTATTCACTTTAGCATGCAAGTGTTGTTTAATTAACGAGCGTCATTGGTTAAGGTGTTCTCATATTAGACTATAGTGAATTTTGATTAATGGTTAGACCTCATGTATTAGTTTTCATTCCCTATTTAATGATGCTATTTATTGTACCATACCTGCATATAAAACTCGTTCTTGCTTGGAATCCAGCATTTCAGGAAGTAGTCTAAAGGCCATTTGATCATATCAAAGAATTTATCAGTCAGTGAGGTTGATGAATACGCATCCGGCCATTGTATATAACTCCACAATAACAAATGAGCTGTAGCGGCCATTGGTAAGCCGAATTTCACGTGATCACCAGCTAAAATAAACCACAACTGATGTCAGTGAATTGAACTTATCATTATAGGCATAAGATAGTTAAGTGTAAAAGGCACTGACTTATCCCTTACATAGTTAAAATTTAGTTAAAAACAACTTACGGTATTTCATCTATTCAAAATTAGTAATACTAATAATAATAGTATTATAATCAACCTTACCATCATACCATCCACCAGTAAGATCTACACCTCCATCACTACCATCTTTTATAGCTGAGCCACATCCCTAGTAATACTGATCTCTTATATAATAATATTATAATCAGACTTACTTACCATCATACCATCCACCAGTAAGATCTACACCTCCATCACTACCATCTTTTATAGCTGAGCCACATCCCTAGTAATACTGATCTCTTATATAATAATATTATAATCAGACTTACCATCATACCATCCACCAGTAAGATATACACCTACATCACTACCATCTTTTATAGCTGAGCCACATCCCTAGTAATACTGATCTCTTATAAATAGTATTATAATCAGACTTACCATCATACCATCCACCAGTAAGATCTACACCTCCATCACTACCATCTTTTATAGCTGAGCCACATCCCTAGTAATACTGATCTCTTATAAATAGTATTATAATCAGACTTACCATCATACCATCCACCAGTAAGATCTACACCTCCATCACTACCATCTTTTATAGCTGAGCCACATCCCTAGTAATACTGATCTCTTATATAATAATATTATAATCAGACTTACCATCATACCATCCACCAGTAAGATCTACACCTCCATCACTACCATCTTTTATAGCTGAGCCACATCCCTAGTAATACTGATCTCTTATAAATAGTATTATAATCAGACTTACCATCATACCATCCACCAGTAAGATCTACACCTCCATCACTACCATCTTTTATAGCTGAGCCACATCCCTAGTAATACTGATCTCTTATATAATAATATTATAATCAGACTTACCATCATACCATCCACCAGTAAGATATACACCTACATCACTACCATCTTTTATAGCTGAGCCACATCCCTAGTAATACTGATCTCTTATAAATAGTATTATAATCAGACTTACCATCATACCACCCACCAGTAAGATCTACACCAACATCACTACCATCTTTTATACCTCAGCCACATCCCTAGTAATACTGATCTCTTATAAATAGTATTATAATCAGACTTACTTACCATCATACCATCCACCAGTAAGATCTACACCAACATCACTACCATCTTTTATAGCTGAGCCACATCCCTAGTAATACTGATCTCTTATAAAATAATATTATAATCAGACTTACCATCATACCATCCACCAGTAAGATATACACCTACATCACTACCATCTTTTATAGCTGAGCCACATCCCTAGTAATACTGATCTCTTATAAATAGTATTATAATCAGACTTACCATCATGCCATCCACCAGTAAGATCTACACCTACATCACTACCATCTTTTATAGCCGAGCCACATCCTTAGTAATACTGATCTCTTATATAATAGTATTATAATCAGACTTACTTACCATCATACCATCTACCAGTAAGATCTACACCAACATCACTACCATCTTTTATAGCCGAGCCACATCCTTAGTAATACTGATCTCTTATATAATAGTATTATAATCAGACTTACTTACCATCATACCATCCACCAGTAAGATCTACACCTACATCACTACCATCTTTTAAAGCCGAATCACCTCGCCATTTTATAGGGTTGTTAGCTGGTAATTTACCAGACCTTTGAGCGTTGTAGAATAAAATTGAGTTGGCAAGTGGTTTGGAATAATCGTACAATCCTCGGTCACCACCTGGCGAAAAGAATTCCATTGTAAAATACAAAGCGGTAGCTTTAAGAACTCAAGCCCCCCCCCCCCTCCCCCCCTCTCTCTCATTCTCTCTCTCTGTGCAGTATTTAACTTTTAGTAACACTTAAAGGGATATTACTTTTTACGGTTCAAACTTCACATAGAAATTGTTTTCCTTTCAGTTTTCCCGGATAATGTGACTAGCATTTGTGCCGTTTCTTGATTACGGAAGAATTACAAACCTGGCATAGGAATGACTTGGGTTGTTCCCGGATGTGCTGTTACTGGTTCTGAAATTTTGAAGATTGCATAGATGGTAAATTTTTTTTTCGCAAAAAGTTTTGTATTTAGAAGCATTAAATTCTACAACCTCTCAAATCGCCTCAGTGTGTAATCGTTTTGCGATTTTTTTTTACTGAAGTAAGGCATACAGGTACATTTATGAAAGCTATATCGTCTGGTTCTTGTTGGTGCTGGAGCCCATACTTCTTAACATCACCACGAACACGATTCGGTCCGAACCATAAATTATAGCGTACTAGATTCAGTTATAACGAACTTCGAACAGAAATGACAGTTGATTATGACTTACTATGTGAGAAGCTAGAACCACTACCATCCATTCCTTCGATAGATACTGTAGCTGTAGGATTAATATCAGAATCTGTGTGACCAACAAAATCTACACATAGTTTATCACCTACATGTTCTTCTTTATTGAATGGTTTATTTGTTAATACGAATTCTTTACCACCTTGTTTTTTCTCTGCTACATCGGCTACCCACACCTAGAACAATTATCAAGTTATGAATGTTATGCACCTGGTGAAGATTGGTGTCCCGGTCGAGGTCTAGCTAAAATACGGACGAGTTTCAATTATAAAGCACAGATCTAAGACCTATACATGTACTTACGTCTAATTTGTTAATAACGTGGTCAAATATTAAGTGAGCTTTCCACCCATGTAGATCTTGAGTAATCGGAATACAGAAGCTTCCAGTAACGCCACCACTCCAGTGAGTTTTCATTGACACCTTCAAGGATGCTGCCTGACCCAAAATGATCCCGAACAGAAAAAGAATTAACATTGTTCTGAATTCTGAAAAACCAGAAAGAATATTTACAAGTGTTTACGCCAAGATTTATATGAATAGAAGAGATACCCAAAGGTTACAAAATCTTTTTTTGTGTATATGGCCGATGAACGAAATGGTTTTCTGGAATACCAGAGACTCAACAAAGTAATTCAGTAAGAAGTCAGGATTAATTAGGAAAATATGAATTACTGTCATGGTTGAAAATGAATAAGGATTTTGAAGGTTAGAAAAATATTCTGAAATCCATCGGAGTTTAAATAAATGAAGACAATCATTTTCTAATTCCATTACGTACCTTTTTCAAACGATCCTGTTTTTGTACTAAAGATAGAATTGTAAATGTCTATATAACATGTGTTAATCAGTAGTGACCCTGAACTAGTTCAATCTTATCGTCAATCATTCTCTTATAGTTTCATGAACATTCCCCTCTTATCAACCAATTTTTATATTCTCAATATATCAAGGTTATTCTCAATACATTTATACGTGGTGTGCTTGGCTTGATTCCCGTATATAGAGATGTCCCAACCTTAGAAATAAGCTTTGTTCAAACTGTAACCGAATGCTTTTACACTTGACATTCCTATTGAACTACAAGTATACGACAGTCGAGAATCTAATTGCACATGCAACATATACAAGGATATCAAAAGCAACACAAACTCTATTGAGGTAAAACAAGTTGACAAGTGTATGCGGTTCTTGGTCTTAAAGTATCATTGGAAGGGTAAACCGATATCGGAAACCTTCACAAAATTTACTAAATTAACATAAAAGAAAGCCCTTAAATATGTGTATGTAAGAGCTGGGCGAATTTTGTTTAATATAAGTTCATGACGTTCTATGTTATGTTCAGTAAAGAATAATGAAATAATGGATTTATATAGATATAGATATGTAATTAATATAGTGTCATGATCTGTAAGGAAGTACAATAAGTTTCTATGAAATAAATTCATATAAAATTGGTGACATCGTAAATCAAACCAATATACCTCATCCAATGATAAAAATCTTTTAGAGAGATTAAATCCAGACGAAAAAACTTTACTGGCATTAACAGATATAGAATGTTTCCATATTCAACAAATAGTCGATAGTCCCCAGATTATCTCTTCCATCATTGGAGAGGTTACAGGAAGTAATTTGGCATTGGGAGCAGTCTGGTGGAATCGGTCGATCAGTGAACGAGACAACAAACAGCTAAATAATTAAATACCATGTACATTGTTATTGTGAACAGCAAAAATAGTAGATGCTGAACACGACATAGTTAATGTTTTCACTAGAACGATAATGTATTAATTTGAAAACCCAATAATTGGAACAACCGAAAAATCATAGATTACACCCATTATTTTCACACTAGGTAATTTAGCTAACCACGGTCTGAATACTAATCGCCTTGGAAGTAGTATAGATACAGAAGAATCTAGAAATTAGATGCTCAATGAACATAGAAACACCATTCCACTTTAATGCCACATTTCAATATCTTCTCGATAGTTTCGAGTGAAATGAACTATGTGATGCAGTTATTTGACAGTAGTAATCGTCACTAGTCGTATATATACAGCAGAAAAAAACCTCGACCTAGTGTAGCGTTACGTCATTTCAGAACTTTGGAGGTTTATTTAGTGAAAATATCTAACCCATATTTATCAGAATATTTTTGCCTTATTTGTTTAAGTTGTCATTAATTACACGACTACGACAAATTGAAACAATGCGCAAGCAAACAGATTGTGACAAGATAATGTCGTATTAATTACTAGGTGAGAAAAACTTCTATCCGCATATTTTATCAATGAAAAAGGCCAAATCATAATGATAATCTCTTTATTTGGAACGAGTTCATCCTAGTGAACCATAATATGTTTTTCTTAGTTAATTTTGGTCTTAAAATGTGAATGAAATGAAACATGTATAAACATACTCTATAAGTTATTTAACTTTTGTTTTCGAAGTGGTCAGATTCCTCAAATTTGGAGAAAAGGTGTTATATCCCCTATTCCTAAAAATGGGGGCAGAAGTGACATGGACCCTTTATCTTATCCTGAATCAACGTCTAACGCGTTGGATGGAAGGTGAAAATGTTTTGGCCGAAGAGCAAAATGGTTTTCAAAAAGGAAGAAATTGTTTAGATAATATCTATATGTTAACTAATTATTAAAATCGGAAAATTGCAAAACAGGGCACATACAGCTGCTTTATTGACATGATAAAAATATAAACTTCAATCTATTGGTATTCATGGAAGTTTCATTGATAGCATTTCAGCTTTATATCGTGATACATCTTGTTCGATCAAAATCAATAATCACAAAACGCCAAGGTTCCCCGTTTCCTTGGGAGTGAAACAGGGTTGCACCTTGTCTCCTACCCTTTTTGCGATATACGTGAACGACCTTGTCACTAAAATCAACGATCTTAACTGCGGCAAAATTGATGGTAACATGATATCGGTGCTGTTGTACGCTGACGATATCGTATTAGTATCCCCTACGGCTGATGGTTTACAGAAACAATTAGATATCATCCATGGCTGCTGTAAAACTTGGAGACTTTGTGTTAATCAAAATAAATCGAAAATCATTCATTTTAGAAACCAAACTACCCCTAAAAGTGAAATAGTTTTCCAATGTGGAGACTTAGATTTAGAGATAAGTAGCTCTTATGAATATCTTGGTGTATGGTTAAATGTGTTTTTAGATTTCTCCTTTTGTGCCAAACAACTAGCTTTGTCTGCCAATAGGGCTTTAAGTGCGGTTATTACAAAATTCAATAATGCTGGTCGTTTTAGCTATGCCGTATACTGTAAATGGTATGATTGTCTTGTTAAACCCGTTTTTACGTATGGGGCAGGAATATGGGGCATTAACAAACATCAGTGCATCAATACTTTATACCAGAAAGCCTGCAAGTTTTTCTTGGGTGTACCTAAGCGCACTTTAAATCTAGCAACAAGGGGTGATATGGGATGGCTTTGGAATAGAATACAGCATAGTCCGAATCCCCTATCCAAATCGGTGCATAACTGGTCACTGAGGAGGAGGTCCTCTTGGGATAGTAGAGTTTTGAAACTTGGTAATTATCTTAATGTAATTAATGATAACAATTGTGTCAATATTAACTCGTTATGGGAAATATTGTGGGTCAATGACCAATCTGACTGGAAAAGGCAACTTTGGGATGATAAAAATCTAGTCAATTGTAACAAGTTACGTACCTATAGACACTTTAAATATTCTATTTATACAGAACCTTATGTCACCAATTCTGTGCATAGATGTAACCGTAAGGTTATGGTGGTATTTCGCTGTGGTAGTCTCCCCTTAGCAATTGAAACCGGTAGATTCGGCAATCCATCCACCCCCTGAGACTTTGCACTATGTGTCAACTTGGAAAGGTTGAAGATGAACAGCATTTTCTTTTAACGTGTCCATTTTATGATGACCTTAGGTATGATCTTTTTGCTAGAGCCAACGTTTTAAACCCAGATTTTAATTACTTAACAGATGTAGAACAGCATAATTTTTTAATGTGTAACAAAAATATTATTTTTCAATCCTCAGCATTTCTCCGAAACGCCTTTAATAGACGAAAACGTTTTATCATTAACTGATTCATTTATGTCTTATTTTTTTTCTGCAGTCTCGGTCCCAATATTTTACCCTAGTTTAACTTGTACATGTTTCTTTTAAATAAGTTTTAACTTATTAATATTTATATGTTTATATATTTATATATCAGATATTTATGTTTTGTTGATATGATTTTTACTCATTGGAATTGAATTAGACCAGTGTCTCATAAGCCAACCTGGCTGGGCAGCATTACTTTTATCTTGTTATATTTGTATATTTATATGTTCTATGCTGTGTGACACTTTAATAAATAAATTATTTTTATTATTATTATTAATGAAATTAATTTTACCTCTAAAGCTAATTCTGCGTAGATTAATTAGAATTGATAGTCAAATGACGTTTTGTAACACTCTCATCACCGTTTAATTAACAGCCAAATACAGACAAATCTCGGATCATTTATCTAGCTTTGTTCCGCCTACTCACGCTTTCCCCAATTAACTGCTGTACCTTACCGTGTCTACCAGTAGTAGCTTTCTATATCTTGTTTGTGCCACCACGGTTGCTGAAGTGTTTGAAGTCATTATTTTAACAACATGTTCACCATACTAATTCTTGGACTTTTGGTTAGCATTTCGATGTCTTCAACATCTGGTAAGATATTGTCTATTGTTATAAATATTTCATATGTTTAATAAGGTGTTCATAGTGCTCAGACAAAAACACTTAAGTTTTGCTACTAGGTATACTATACTTTTATTATTTAGGCTATTAGGCTACTATTATATTTGTGTCAGAAATTATCATAGAATTTTGATAAAAAATGAAAATACATATCAATTGCAGCATTAAGTCGAATGACATATCGTGCGTTTCATATTTTCTGAATTAAAAAATATATCCTTTAATCTTAGAGAAAGGGCACATTTTAATTTTCTCTTATCGAGCAAGAACTGTGCTGAATTTTCCTATTTATTGCAGATATTTTACTTTTAGTTTTATTGATGCATGAGTAATTTGTACCGATTAAAATGTTGTTATTATTGTTGTACCTTTATTGTTATTACTGCAATATATCAATGAAGATTTCCTAGAAATGTTTTTAGAAGCCTTGGACTAAGGATTGATCAACAATTTGACAAAAATTTCGCCTAAATGTTCACAGTATTTCGTTATTGAAATTGATGTAATACTTTGTAGATAGGAAAAACAGTCCGAAAATGCATTGTATACAATCAAAAATACAATATGAAAAATAATCAAAATTGAAATGTTTTTCACTGATTTCCGAAAGACTTAGATTGTTTCTTATCTTTAGAAATTGTTTTTGGTCATATTTCATACAATTTGGTGACAATGCGAAGCCATATTAGTTGGCTAAAATAAAATCTTTTTATTATATAAAGGGCATGCAGTCATTTAGGAACACAGATTTTAGGTTAAAAATGTGTTTTACATTATGCTGAAACTGTGCCCAGATCACTGTGCCTAAAAAACGCTGTAACCTAAATCTTTTGTGCCTGTGAGAGTGTGCCTAAATTACTGTGTCAAGCTGACTTGTGCTTCAAATATTTGTGCCTAATTGACTGTGAATCGAATTCAGCCAGATATACTTAAAAATCATCTCGGGTCCTTTTCAGGAGAAAAACTATATTTGGATAGCTGTTATCAACAAGGTACCAGAAAAAAAACTTTATAGGACATGTTGTGAATGCTGAATTATAAAATTAGCATTTGCTTAATGTAAAACTTCTATCAAATGTGGCAATTTTTTCACTGATTTTGGTTTATATTTATTCTTAATTAATTCAATATTATCTGTTTACTTTGAGGCTGTCACTGACGATTGGTAGAAGGAGATAACACTGTCTTAATGATAAAGGGGTTACGAGAAGTCCAAACGAATAGGGAACCCTTATATGATCAGTTTTTCAAAAGATTAACTGCCAATCTCTCAATTAAGTTTTTATTTTTTTGTATTAACCACCTGATGACTGTACTAATAATGATTTGACCAATATAAACTATTTGAAATTATATTCCATTTTGAGTGTTACCACCAAAAGCTGATTTTAATTTATCAGAAAATCTTCTGATTTATATTTTGATAGTACAACTGTGACCATAGTTGTAAATCTGCTTCAAGTGTAGCGGTTTTCACTTCGAGCCATTGTACATTATAATACTCCCAGCAAGAATTACATTGTAGACGGCAAGTGTTTGTTTGGATGTGAATATTGCAAGTGAAAAATTTCTTAGAAAGGCGATAACATTAGCGATATTACTTAAATAACTGAAAAGTGTACAGAGAGATTGTAACTATTATTTCTAAAAACACACGAACCATGTTGCAGTATTCGTTTTATGATTCTTAACATAAAGGAAAAATAAATTGCTGGTCTAGCTATCCTAGGGACTCTTTTGGAAATGTAAACTACATGAAATCATAATTGAAATTGTTGTTAGTTGGTCACTGGTTGCCAACTATTACATTGATTGTGTATTTAACGTGTGTAATGGGTAAAGTTTCAATTGAGGAATGTGAAAAAACAAATTCCGTAAATTGCTCTGAAGGTTAAAAGATGATGTTGGGGTCGTAAAAACGCCTAAATTATCTTGTAATTGAGAAGAGAATTCTTGTTAATGATGATAAGACACGGCATTTATCACTGTATATAGAATATATATTATATAAATAGTTCATTTTAAACGTAATGATATCATTATAACAAGAGAAGTTATTGTTTTATTTGGCTATATATAGCCCAGCTTTTTGAAAATAAACCTCTTTATTTACTGGATGATGAAATACATTAACCACATCCAGTAACTAGATACAAATCAATGCTGCTAACAGCTGAAACTATTTCTGAGGTACGATTCATCCCAAGGAAACTTTGTGTATAAAGGTTATATAAAATTTGAAGACCACAATCTTTATCAAGTAACGACCCAAGCGTTATTCATCAAACAGAAAAGTTTGACAATTTCACAGAATGAAGTGAAACGCCTTGCTGTGTGTAATGATGACATTTTACCAATAGAGTGGCTTTAGCATACTCTTTTTCGATTTCCAACTGTCGTGGAATCTTTTACGTTCACAGCCTGTAGCACACTGGACCTCTGTTGATCCACCCAACCGACTACCATACTCCTATATCTAGATACCTAGTCTCATCGTTGATAACTAACAGTCTAAGTGTTTTTCTTTAGTCGTTGAAAGATCCTTATCGCTATCAAAACCCAATGACATTATACAGACCAATGTTTATCGTGTTAATACAAAACAGTACTTTTCATAATTTAAATCAAAGAAATAAATTTTATTTTTGCTTATGTCAAATTTGTTTTTTTTTGTAATTTCTCAGCTTCAAAACTAAATCCCTCTGACAACGTTTTAAAAATGGAACCAGCTAATATGCAGATCTAAGTGGCTCATATTCTCTGAACACCAATATAATATTATTATTATCTATTTAAGGAACTGATATCCACGCCAACCTGGTTCTATGTGATTATTTTGGTGGTGTTTGTGCTGAAGGATGTGAAATGTTTTATTGGCATAGATTCAACATCACGTTATGTCCAACAGAGGGGCATTTATGCTGCACTCCGGACCACATTTCAGGTAAAAGGTTAAAGTTTATCAAGAAATAAATATACCAAATAAAGGTTCACACTTCGTTAATGCTACGAAGTAACCAACCAGTCATTTTGAACGTCATACAATGATAACCTGCATCTTAGACCATTTTCAAGCTTATAAAAAGGCGAACCTAAAAGGAATACTATAGACTTGAGGGGGAAAAAAATGAAGAACTTCTTTTCACCAAATGTAAATTATAAATAAACTATCTTACACGCATCCTCGTATATTTTTTTCAGAATCCGTTGATGATACTCCTACGGTTCAAGAAGGTATGACAAAATGTTTTGAAAATTAGATCTTGAGTGAAAACACTGACAAAAATTACAATACAGTTATTAAATGTTTTCAATTTATATAAACAATATAAACATAACAAAATGCGTTCACCAATGGTACGAAATGACAAATTATTTCATTTCATGTTAATCTCTGATTTATTTTAGAAAATACATCTATTGATGAACCGGATTCTCCAATGGCTGATGAACCTGCATCCAGTATGCCTCATCCAGATCATTTACAAGGTAAAATTTTCTTGACTTATTGAATTGTGTAATGGACGCAGTGTATGTAAACCTGTTATATCCTCTTGAAAGTTTTAAGACCTCTGTATTCCTGAACGTTTACCATACAAGGTACAATGACCTACCATAGGGCTGGGCGATATACCGGTATCACGATAAATACCGGTATAGGAATTTATATTGTTCATAATATCGCCTGATTAAAAAATACCGAAATATCGCCATATCGTGATATATGGTATGTAATGATATACCGTAAAAAAATTGTCTTGTCGAGATAAGATCATCTACATAATTTTAACAAGTAACTTAATATTTGAAACAGATGTTTTTTCATGATATTCAAGACTGGTGTGTTTTTAGAGATATTTATTGTTTTATGTCACATTTAAAATTTCTAGATCATAATTTTATTTCAAAAACCGGTAAAAAACAAACTTAAAAAATATCGTGATATATTAATGCTTAATATCGTGATATCAACTTGAACCAATATTCATAACAGGAAATCAACGGAAACTAATGAGATTTTAGAATAAATTCTTACTCCTGAAGCAAATAAATTAACATCGAAATTACAGTAAAAGATTTAGTTCAGTAAAAAATTAATTACAATACTTCGAGATTTAGCCCTGCACTACACTGACCCTGAACTGTAATACAGAAAAACCCACTCTGAACAGGCGCATCTTCAAATTGAAGACGCAAATAACCAGTTAATATAACTGACAAAACTGATTAAAACACAATTGAAGTTTGTCATAGTTATAATGTATCTTATTATGCACCGAAATACATTCTATTCCATTATTTTAAATTTTTAGAACAATGCGGATTTACTTCTCCCATTCATCGACGAAAACGGGTAGTTGGAGGATCGATTGCAAATAGAAACGCCTGGCCATGGATAGTAGCTTTGCGATCAGTACTAGGAGCACATACCTGTTCTGGGGCTGTGATAGCTAGTAGATGGATATTGACAGCTGCTCATTGTTTTAGACAGTAAGGTTAATGTTTCATTAATCTCGTGCATATCTTTTGCGATATACACGACAGACATGCCGTTATTATAGAGTCTTAATTTTATCGTATAATATTCAGATGTGTTTCATAAGATTAAGCCAAATTTGAAATTAAAAATTAAAATATAAAAACTGAAAGGATTGCTGTAATCAGATACGGAAAAAACGATAGTTCAGATATTCATCGGTGCTATGCATATTTTTCTGGTGTTCTATTGTAGTTTTCCTCAAGCGGAATATTGGCGAGTACGAACTGGAGAGTATGATTTATTAGAATATGAAGATTCAGAAAGAGATATTACGGTTTCAGATATATTTATTGTAAGTAGACTTTCTGATGACTAGAACAGTCCATTCATGGTCTTTCACAATCACTATCATTAAGATAGTTATACTTGAAGCTCTTAAATCAGTCAATACGGTTTGCTAATACATCTAAATGGAAAACATTATAGCACATGTTACGTCTCATGAGATACGGAGTTTGTTCAGGAATATTAGTTTTACTTCTGTAGCCTCCAGAGATATCATTTTGAGTTTTAATATTGCGGTCTCCGTTATGTTTCTCTTGGTGTATATAAGACGTTTAATCACGTAATCATTTTCTTTCCAGTTTCCAGAATATACAGCCAACGATCCGACATTTAACCGCGAAAATCAAACACTATATAACCGATATGCTCATGATTTAGCTTTGATGAAATTAAACGAAGATTCGGGTGTAGTACCAATATGCTTGTCGGGAAGGACCCAAGCTGAGAGAGTTGGTGGAGAAGATGCATCAGGATTCAGTATGGCCTCTATAGAAGCTAAAGGGGACTGTTGGGTTGCAGGATGGGGAACAACACTTAGTACGTTTTATTTTTCAACATTCAAATACAGAACTCTTCGTAGCACGTTATCTATATAACTAACACTTATGAGCTTTTTGTCACTTGCAATTTTATGTCATGTTTTCCCCAAAGGTTTATCTTCAAAAAGATGACAGAATAATAACATTGTGACTTATCATGTAATGGCTTCCACTGGAATGGCAGACACTCGATGTTACTGAAGGGAAACAACCCCTTTTTGTATTATTGGGTATTTTTCTTGTGTTAGTCATATTGTATTGCTGGTCCTTATTTTGGATGGTTTCTTCCAGAATCCTAGTAGAGAAGGTGCGCCACTTGTTATTCTGCAATTTAATACAAGTTCTCATACTTTTCCTTTTGTTTCATAGATCATACTGATGACCAAGTATTACGACAAGTGCATGCCGATGTAGTTGATCATGAGGAATGCAGTCAGATGTGGAATACATCTTTACAAGAGGATATGATTTGTTTTGGCGATGGAGTACGGGGTCCTTGTGCGGTAAGTCCAATTGCACATAATTAAAACTACATTCTTTATCAAATACATTCTTGAAGTTCAATACGAATGTCTAAATTGACATTTATTAACTTTTTATTCTCCACACAGCCAATTCTCCCGTTCCCGAATTTCTAACTTTACTATTTCAGGGCGATTCTGGTGGACCATTAGCATGTAAAATGGATGGCAGATTCTATGTAACTGGTATCGTATCCTGGGGAGCAGAAAATTGTAATATGAATGGGCACCCCAGCGTGTTTGCAAGAGTGATATCACATATGGATTGGATTGAAACCACCGTTGCAGATAGAAGCTGATAACGGTCATTATAAGGGACACTTACCACCGTTAGATCGTAGAATAACACTTTGTAGACGTTGGTATGTGGTGAGAATCGTTTAAAAACTGAGTTTTTCGTTTCCTGTTTCTAAAGAGACAATTTGCGACGCCAACTTCTATTTGTTGTAAGAGAGTAAAATTGTTTTGTTTCATATAGACAATCGATAACGATTTTACAATGTATAAAGGATTTAAACATTTGTCGGGTCGCAGATTTTTTCTTTTTTATAGGCAATTAGGGCTGTATTCTGGGTAAGGGTAAGAAGACAAAATAGGCCATGTAAACCCTGTACCACAATGATACCAGGTGTTCCTGAAGAGCTATTGACAACCACTCTGACATAACTAATATAGTGGCCGCAAAAAGCATAAATATATTTCTTATCACGTTATCAGAAAAACTAAGCTTGTGTTCTGTTTTGGGGTTGTTATTGTTGATAATGACCACGATAGTCAAGATTTCTAACGGTGAGTTTAGTTAAGATATTTTCAGCTCAATACTTGAATCTCAGAAAGTAAATTAGCATAAAACACACAATTGAGTTAACATTCTTTATTACGATTTAGGAGGAATAACTTCCTTCCTGCACATTGAAAATTTACACGAAAAAACATATACAGAAACTTACAAGATTTATTATGGCATTATATCGATTAAATAGTATAACAAGCAGTATATGATTTGATAATACTGTTCTTAAGATTGTTTATTTCTTCTTCCCTTCTTCTTACCTTTCCCTCCTCGCTTTTTACCCCTTTTACCAAGAGCTGGTTCATCTGGATGAAAATGACCCATATGATGTTCGTGACCTGGATGATCGGGATGATTTTCATGTGCGTGACCGACGCGACCTTCGTGGTTGGGATCATGTTCTTCCGGGTGTACATGACCCTCGTGATTTTCATGACCTGGATGATCGGCGTGACTTTCATGTGCATGGCCGACGTGATCGGCATGACCTTCGTGGTTAGGATTATGTTCATCAGGATGGAAATGTCCCTCGTGATTATCGTGACCTGGGTGATCCGGGTGATTTTCGTGCTCGTGACCTTTATGATTTTCGTGGCCAGCATGATATCCGTGATGATTATCATGACTATATTTGTGGTGGGTATCATCATTTGATCTATGATCATGTCCATGATCTTTGTGATGAGAATGAGACATGTCCTGGTGTCGGTGTTCTTCAACAACCACTGTGTCCTCGTGGTCACCGTGGATTGTATCCCAATCTAGGCCTTTAGAACCAACAACGACGCAACAGGCTAATCTCTTTCCCGCTCCACCAGAGGCATCGACTTCTAAACCAAGATCATCAGCATTTTCGTGAATCTGAAAAGGCCAAAACTGAGATTTGTAACCAATGTACATCTATCATATAGCTAAATGTTCTAGTGCAGAATCCTGCTCAGAAAAAATGACGATTTTTTAAATTATGATGCAATATCGAAAGTCTCTGATTAGAAGTTGACAACGTCCATCAGTTATCATAGGTCTCCTCAATGGTAGCGACAGACCTTTTGGTCTCAACATTATGATATGGTTCCCGGTCTAACATAAGGATCACTTTTTGATGTCAAAATAAGCCCTTCATAAATGCAAAAATATTTCCAAAAACCAATAGTATAGACAATCTATAACTGAAGCGTTAGATTATCTGAGTCACTTTCAAGTTATTTTTGTAAACATGACCAGTCAGCTGGGACTGGTTCAGATACTTTCTCATATAATTTTGATCAATGAAATGACAGCTCATCAATATCGAGAAAAACAGTTTAACAAGGCTACTTACCACAATACTTCGACCAAGAATACTGTAACGGTCTTCAAGTGATGTGTAATCATCAATGAAAGTTCTATGAACTACACCCTTATCATCACATTCTATATTACCATAATCACCACCATGTCTAAAATGTAACGCAAAATAGATGATTATCAGAGAACAACAATCTGATACAATGCTTTTCTGGATGTGTCTTTTCGTGTATTTATGCAATTAAGTGTTGTTCTTTATACCTTTTAAAATAGACCATAAAGGGTAGAAGAGTCATTCCGTGCATAATAATAGACCACGATTTGGTTTGAGTTGATAATAAAGGCTCTAACCTAGTCTCCTTGTGAGGTCCACCATGCTCCTTGTTATCAGGGTTGAAATGGCCACCCAGGGAGTTACAGCTGTCACTCATATCACCGTACTCGTGTACATGCAGACCATGAAGATGAGATGCATGTTGCCCAGACATATCAAAACCTTCCAGATGAACTTTGATTTCTAAATGTTCACCATGCTAAAATGTTTATTTCAAGGTCATTATTTCAGTCGACAATACTCGAGTCAGGAAATTGAAGAAATTTCAAAGGATTTCTTCTTCATATAATTATACCATAGTAGAAAATGTCAAAAATATTGTTTTCTCTTATGCCATCGATGATTAACTGGTGTCTTATAGAATAGAGATTCCAGAAATAATCATGGGACTCACTGTAGAGTATGCCAGTGACAAATTTCATTAATGCCGATTAAAAACGTTTAAACTTGAGAATTATAGCATCTTTTACATTTCTACTGGTTGTGAAACTTCACTAATATTCGATTCGAGTGAAACCAGTGGTAAAACAATAGCCGAGTGATAGACCAGGCTCTGACAGATGACCTAAATATATATCACTTTAACACGAATCAACATCAAAACTAGGTATGTATGAGCTACCCTCTCAGCACAGAAATCGACCACTTGACATAAATATGACATAGATAAACATAATATATAATAGTAAATTATCATGAACAGGATGGTGATTTCAAAGCGGGAATTTCCTGTCATTAAATGTGAATGTAGTAATCTTCAGCCTTCTTTCCTAAACGTTCTCTAAGAAATCGTATCGAATGAAAAGGTATGCAAGTGCGTCTTGCATATACGAGTAGAGCAACAAATCACATAATTTTAACAATGTACCTAGACACTGGTTTAAAGACATGTCTTTAATTAATCTCAAAATGATCTGTGACGATATTATTTTGTTCAAAAATCAGGATCAATAAAAAAAAAGAAAAGAAGACAATTACCATCTGACGGAAGTAGAGATTTCCACTAATAGGTTGTTGTTCCTCTTCTGGTAGAGCAGTATTAGAAACAACTTGACAAATACCATAATGATATTCTACAAATTATATAGAGAAATTTCCATGATGGCCTATATACCATGATTGGTATAATAATATGGCGAATGCCACCATATACAAAAGGTCTCAAATAAAAAGTGCGATTGCTTTTAGGTCTATCGTTTTCTCTTAAATCTTTTTAACCATAGTCATTTGAGAAAATCGTTTTTTAAGAAAACGCAACCCACTTTAGATAATATTAAGGAGGCGAACATTTTATAAATATATTTCATATTTACCATTTTCATGATCATCTTTATTATGACCATGACGGTTTTCGTGTCCCATGTGCATATGTAAATGCACGTGCGTTCCGTCAGCTTGGTTATCCATATCCGGTTCAGCATCGCCCATTCCATGAAGATGAATCTGTACTCCTGCTCCCATTCTATTAACTTTTTCCCATAAAGCAGTTAAATTGGCTTCCAATTTTTCTGAAGAGTGTATTATATCTGACAAAACTATACCTACAAAATTTATTTTTGGAACCGCGCTAACATAAATTGCGAGAGACGATGATCTAGTAATGATACAGAGAAATACTCATTGAGAAATGCTTAAAATAGGTTAAATCAGATGTTAAGTGGTAAGGTGGATCTGAAGGCAAAAAACGGGGGATGCCGGTTTATTGAGGGTTTCTTTTACAGATCTCATAGTGATTCTTTTTAAATGAGTCAGTTTAGAGGAGGTATCGGTTTTCAGAGGATGTGGTTGGAGGGGTTTTCATTTAATTATTTTGTAAAATAAGCCACTAGCATGTCTCTGAAATAAAACAAACTGAAGAACGGCAATGTAATGGCTGTTTTCAAAAGAGATTTGCAATGGTTGCTTATTGCTCTCTAACTAAAAATACTTAAAATAAATACTTACCAGAAAATCCACCTCTTTTCATTTTCTTCTTAGGGCCAGCTTCCAAAACACCTGCCAAAGCCAAGCTAACAAAAATGAAAATCCACGGCTTCATGACGATTCTTCCTTTACTAGTGTCCGGAGGACAAAATGGTTGAGACCTATGATGACTTGTATCTTATAGTCCGCAATTTTAATGACGTATTGTTTTAGTAATGGTTATCATCACAAGCCCAATTATACACATTATCAGTTCAAAGTTACGGTCATTATCTTAAAACCCTGGCCTACGATAATGATGTTTAGTTTGAAATTAGCTATATCAACACTGCCCTAATTTTAGTTCTAGTGCAAATTATTCTCACACAAACATACTCATTGTATCTTAATTCTTCTCTAAAAACTTGATTATTACTAGATAAGATTACGATACCCAGATTATACAACATATCCATGTAACCATATCACGTTTCGGGAGAATGGAATTTTACCCAACAGCTGGAACGGAATAAATGACATTTTATGTAGAGTACGAAAATTTCACTAAAATTTAAAGTATGAAAGAAATTATGAATTATAAAAAAACGTTGTAAATTATACCTGAAAATATCATATATAGTATGCTATTCATATCCATGTATATGCTATTCATATCCATGTATATACTGAATTCGTTTTAAAAGGGTTAATTCAAAACGGAGGGTATTAATTGTTAATTAAGCAGTTTGACCTAGTTTGGTTTTATAATGGCTCAATGTTATTAGTTGAAGCATTTAATACAGTGCTTCTCAACATAATGTAGTATGATTTTATATCCATTCATGATTACTCTTTGAATATATTTTTCACCTTCAAAAATTATTTATTTTGGGGAGAGGTAGATTTGGAAGATCTTCCGAGGAGGAATGATCTCACTGAGGTTGAGAAGAACTGCCTTAGAATACAATATTTCAGTCTAGTCTTTATAAAAATTTCCAAAACAATAGAACTAAAATGGACACAGGACCGGAATTAATCTCGGAACAAGCATAATATTGTATTATTTGAATAGGAAGGCGCGAAGTAGGAAGGGACAAAGTGCGTAAGGCTCCGTTATCATTTTATTTTACTCTAACTCTACCTTCTTTCTTTCACCATCTATACTAAACTGACAGGCAAAAGAAAGTTTTCACCGGCTTCATTTGACCACACACCAAAGACAAAGGCATATGTGAGATATATGGTGATTGATTTATAAACAGAAATTAATTCCCTTGAATTATCCCATTGTAATACCGATATTCAATTCTCCGCAATACACCAGGGAAGAGTCAAGGGGTCAAAATTAAAAACTTATATAAACCAGAGTTCATTGCCAAAGTGCATAAAGAGTTTATTCCATGACAGTAGTCAAGCAAAACGTCATCAATAACGCAAACACGTCGACGTCGTCAGGCGGCGGATAACGTCAACAGGAATCCTGTTCCATAAGCTCAATAGAGTCTGTCCAAGTTACTGTCGGTTCACTGGAGGCGGTACATGTTGTCTCAGCTGACGATCAAGATGATCCAAGAGATGTTCAATATGGTTCATGTCAGGGGAACAAGGTGGCCAGTGCAATACTTCGACGTTGGTATTGTTCAGATAGTCTTGAACAATTCTGGCAGTACGAGGCCTTGCGTTGTCTTGTTGTAATATTAATCCTCTTGGCCGTTGTTGAATAAAAGGCACTACAACAGATCTCAACACTTCATCAATATATCGCTGAGCATTCAGATGATAACCAGCCGTGTTGTAATCTGGCCACAAATGCCACCCCATACCATGACGCCTCCAACTCAAAACGGATGAACTTCTGTGATGCAGTTTGGCGCCAGTCGCTCTCCCTTTCGTCGAAAAACTCGAACCCTGCCATCGTTCCTGAACAGACGGAACCGACTTTCATCTGTAAAGAGCACCCTCGCCCAGTCACGTCGCCGCCACCGACGTACAGTTCGTGCCCATTGCAGTCTGCGTTGACGATGTAGACGGGTCAATGCCATTCCACGGAAGGGTCCGTAGGCTCGTATACCAATTGAACGAAATCTTCGAAGGACTTTTCGTCTGCTGATGACATGACCTAGTGCTGCCGTCGACGCCTCCGTCACCCAACTGTTTCGAAGGTGAATCCTCCGGATGTAGCGGTCGTCGGCCGGTGTTGTCACCCTCGGTCTTCCCGATCTTGGTCGGTCTTGGGTCTGTCCTGTCTGTTGGAGCCGGATTATCAAATTGCTGATGGTGGTCTGGGAGCAGTTGAAGGTTCTAGCTATCTGTCGTTGAGAAGCCCCCATATTGAACATACCGATCGCTCTATCTCGTTGCGCTTGCGTAAGTCTTGGCATACTTTTGATGGTTTTTCCCTTACTGAATGCCTGTTCTGTCCAACTTCGGTAGTTATGCCGAAATCGTGCACGTGCATTTGGACCAATATCGCAAAATCGCGTTTTGCACGTTTTTATGCATGCACGATTTGGAAAGCTGCGTTCGATAATCTGCGTTGTGGTTATGATTACGTTGCATTTAGGCAAATGCTTGCTGCTGGGGTTCAAACCTGTACCAGCTTTTTTGCTTTTTTTCTACAACGATTTTTGAAGTGAAAACTTTCTTTTACCTGTCAGTTTATATGTATTATACTATAATTTTTATTCATATTTGCATAATAATTTGTAATGTTATACAGCCGGATTTATATAAGTCCCGCTTGTTTCTGAATCGGTCAGACTTATATATTTGCAAATGTACATATGTATAATTTTGAGAAATAAATATTGTTTAAATGAAAGTGCGTAAGGGGCGAACTGTGAAAGGGGCAAAATGGAAAGGGACAGTATGGGAGGGACGAGACGGAAAAGGGAAGGGGCGAAGTAAACTCTCTACCAAACACAATTAATGACGAGAATATTGGATTGTGAGAGCAACGGCTAGATGATAATTATCGTTGCTAAAAGATCATTATCATGTAACGTTGCTGAAGGATCAGTATCATGTAACGTTGCTGGATGATCAGTATCATGTAACGTTGCTGAAGGATCATTATCATGTAACGTTGCTGAAGGATCATTATCATGTAACGTTGCTGAAGGATCATTATCATGTAACGTTGCTGGATGATCATTATCATGTAACGTTGCTGGAGGATCATTATCATGTAACGTTGCTGGATGATCATTATCATGTAACGTTGCTGGATGATCATTATCATGTAACGTTGCTGGATGATCATTATCATGTAACGTTGCTGAAGGATCAGTATCATGTAACGTTGCTGGATGATCATTATCATGTAACGTTGCTGGATGATCATTATCATGTAACGTTGCTGGATGATCATTATCATGTAACGTTGCTGAAGGATCAGTATCATGTAACGTTGCTGAAGGATCAGTATCATGTAACGTTGCTGGATGATCATTATCATGTAACGTTGCTGGATGATCATTATCATGTAACGTTGCTGGATGATCATTATCATGTAACGTTGCTGAAGGATCATTATCATGTAACGTTGCTGGAGGATCATTATCATGTAACGTTGCTGGATGATCATTATCATGTAACGTTGCTGGATGATAATTATCATGTAACGTTGCTGAAGGATCAGTATCATGTAACGTTGCTGGATGATCATTATCATGTAACGTTGCTGGATGATCATTAACAAGTAACGTTGCTGAAGGATCACTATCATGTAACGTTGCTGAAGGATCACTATCATGTAACGTTGCTGGATGATCATTATCATGTAACGTTGCTGAAGAATCATTATCGTGTAACGTTTCTGAAGGAAACGTTGTTTCAATCTCGTTCAAAATTATTAGAAAAAACAAGGGTATGAATTAATATAATTATTTCAATGGTCAAACTATCTTAGATTTCATAAAACAATTTAAATGGAAAATGAATGGAGTTTTACGTCCTACTCTTCTGTAATTTAAAATTACATATACATATGTAATGAAATCTTGTCAAAACTGTAGTCTATACTCTACAGCACATATACCAATAAATTTAGACATGCAGTGTCTATATAAACAGCAAAAAACTCGTACAAAGTTTTATCTCCGATCAAATTCAACCTGCACAGTTCAAACTTTTTTGGGGTATTTTAATGTCGTTAATTACAAATCGTTCATATCGCCAGAAGAATAGGCTAACTACTTTAAAGAGTTACTGAGTCACCTGCCACCATCAAAAGCGAATTTTCACACGAAACTTTCTTACATGTCAATTCTTTTGAAAACACTTGTGTTAACACAGCATGTGAAACAAATTTATATTAAACGGTCCAATACAGGAACAAGAAGTATTGAAAAGTATAAAGAAAATGAAAGCAGGTACATTACCTGGTATAGGCTGTATTGGAATCGATTTTATAAAATCTTGTTGTTCACAATTAACCCCTATATTATTGACTCTCTTGTTTAAGAGTTTGGATTGCTTTGGTAAAATCTATACGTCCGTTTTGAATTATAGATTGCAAATATGGCCAGAATCACTCGACAAATATACGGAAGCTCAGGCAGGTTTTCATACTGGGTACTCGACCATAGATCAAATATTCACTCTTCAGGGACTAGTTCAAAAGTATTTATCTAAATCTAAAGGGAGGTTCTACTGCCTTTATGTTGATTTTTCTAAAGCATTCGATTCTTTAAATAGATTCAAATTATTATCTCTACTGATTAAAAAGGGTATTCATGGTAAAACACTTAAATCGATGTATAATTCTACGAGTTCATGTGTAAAACTTGGCTCTTCAATAACACCCTTTTTTGATTGTTTATCTGGTGTCCGACAAGGCTGTATTCTAAGCCCAATATCTTATTGTTTTAATATTAACCAACTTATTGATATGCTTGAAATGGAACATACTGTAAATGGAATATCACAATAGCAGAGGTTCAAGACATATTAGCACTGCTGTATGCTGACGATCTCTCAATATTCTCAGATACTGTAGGAGATCTTCAAAGAAAGATTTCTGTTTTAGAATCATTTTGTGATAAATTTAATCTTAATGTCCATTTCTCTAAAACTAAAATTATTGTATTTAGAAATGGTGGTACTTTCCGTAAATACGAAAGATGGGTTTTATAACAATGATCCTCTTACAACAGCAACTTATTATTATTATTTGGGAATAATCCTCTCATCTAGGTTGAACTGGAGCAAAAACATTAATAATTTAGCCGTCAAAGCTGAAAAGGCTCTTCCCATAAAAAGTTTAATAAGGAGTACTGGTTATCCAAGTATCAATATATGTTTTAAAGATTTTGATAGCATTATAAAACCAATACTATTATATGGTTCACAGATTTGGGGTTTTGAGTATAGACATGATATTGAAAAGGTTCATCTTAACTTTTGTAAATTTATTCTTGGGATTCATAAAAGTTCCACAAATGTTGGAACACTCGGAGAATGTGGCAGAAAAAATATAAGCATATATTATACAACTTCATGTGTAAAATATTGGTGTAAACTTGTATGTATGCCTATAGATCGATACCCTAAACAAGTATACATTATGCTGAGACAGTTGGATGAAATCGGAAGAGTTTCCTGGGTGACTAAAGTAAAACAAGTTTTATATTCGTTAGGTTTTAGATATGTATTTGACAATGAAAATATCGGAAATATTCATATGTTTTTATATCAAATTAAATTAAGACTGTCGGAAATAGACTTGCAAGAATGGTTTTCAAAGTTAGCACTAAGTGAAAGTCTTAAAGAGTATATTCAATGTAAACCCTGTCTTTTCAAAGAGTCCTATTTAATTTCAAGTATTCCTTTCAAACACAAACGAAACATTGTTAAAATCAGGTTGAATTTATTTCCAACTGCTGTTAATCAATATAAGAGAAATTTAATAAATAGTCCCTTGTGCCGATTATGTAAACTATCAAGTGAAGATTTGTTCCATCTATTGTTTGAATGTAAAGTAACAGAAAACTATAGGATTGGTATCAATACTGTACATATAACCAGAAACAACTATCTAAATGAATTAAACTCCAATGATGATTTTCACCTCTTAAGTTTATCCAAATGTATAGAAAACATCTTCAAAAATTTGTAAATGCTTAATACATATCGATTAAATGCTAATTATTTATTGTCAATATATTTTTGTTATTGTAAAATCATTCATGTAATGAAAAAATTTAAACTTACTATTATTATAATCGTTCATTGAGAGAATTTTGCCAAGTGATATATAACACATTAAAATGTTTCATTGAAATACCATGCTAGTATTCGTCCACATTATACAATATATCATCGAAATACCACGTCAGCATCCGTCCACATTATACAATGTTTCATTCAATACCAAGACAGAATTCGTCCACATTATACAATGTTTCATTCAATACCAAGACAGAATTCGTACACATTATACAATGTTTCAATCAATACCAAGACAGAATTGGTCAAGTTAATACATTGTTTCAGTGAAATACTACATCAGCATCCGTCCACATTATACAATGTTTCATTGAAATACCACAACAGTATTCGTCAAGTTAATACATTGTTTCAGTGAAATACCACGTCAGCATCCGTCCACATTATACAATGTTTCATTCAATACCAAGACAGAATTGGTCAAGTTAATACATTGTTTCAGTGAAATACCACGACAGTATTCGTCCACATTATACAAAGTTTCACTGAAATACCAGGACGGTTTTCGCTTACATTATACAATGTTTCATTGAAACACCACGACAGTATTCGCTCACATTGTACAATGGTTCATTCAAATACCATTAAGTCCACACTATACAAAATTTAAGTAAAAAAAAATATTCAATTGTTTTAAAGATCTACTTCAGG
>NW_008709379.1:5524708-5525572 GCF_000327385.1 Lottia gigantea
TAATGATGCTATTTATTGTACCATACCTGCATATAAAACTCGTTCTTGCTTGGAATCCAGCATTTCAGGAAGTAGTTAAAGGCCATTTTGATCATATCAAAGAATTTATCAGTCAGTGAGGTTGATGAATACGCATCCGGCCATTGTATATAACTCCACAATAACAAATGAGCTGTAGCGGCCATTGGTAAGCCGAATTTCACGTGATCACCAGCTAAAATAAACCACAACTGATGTCAGTGAATTGAACTTATCATTATAGGCATAAGATAGTTAAGTGTAAAAGGCACTGACTTATCCCTTACATAGTTAAAATTTAGTTAAAAACAACTTACGGTATTTCATCTATTCAAAATTAGTAATACTAATAATAATAGTATTATAATCAACCTTACCATCATACCATCCACCAGTAAGATCTACACCTCCATCACTACCATCTTTTATAGCTGAGCCACATCCCTAGTAATACTGATCTCTTATATAATAATATTATAATCAGACTTACTTACCATCATACCATCCACCAGTAAGATCTACACCTCCATCACTACCATCTTTTATAGCTGAGCCACATCCCTAGTAATACTGATCTCTTATATAATAATATTATAATCAGACTTACCATCATACCATCCACCAGTAAGATATACACCTACATCACTACCATCTTTTATAGCTGAGCCACATCCCTAGTAATACTGATCTCTTATAAATAGTATTATAATCAGACTTACCATCATACCATCCACCAGTAAGATCTACACCTCCATCACTACCATCTTTTATAGCTGAGCCACATCCCTAGTAATACTGATCTCTTATAAATAGTATTATAATCAGACTTACCATCATACCATCCAA
>NW_008709379.1:5549218-5553551 GCF_000327385.1 Lottia gigantea
ATAAAATCATGGTTAGATTTTCTATAAAGTACCAGGTTGACGTACTAATTATGGAGTTCATCTATATGCGACCACTAATTGTCTCATCAATACTGATAATCATAGTTCACATAAGTCACGATAATTCTTTAATTCAAATACCAAATTAAATATACTTTACGCACTTTGTGCTCTTAAAGGATCCTTGCTATTTCCCAATGGCCTTTTTCCCTCACGGAAACAAACTTTTAATTTTAATTATCCTCCGATTTCTTATAATTATAGTTAAATTAGTTTCTTTACCAAGTTGTTATATACTGATTTCTAGACTATCGTACATAGAAACAGACATAACTATTTGATATTCGATTTTTAAATACAAGAAATACGATGACAATGAAGGGAGTGTCTCTTGGGGGGTGTTCAATAATATGTTTGATTGACATATTGACGACTATCTGAAGGTATTATGTACATTTTCACTTGTAGCGTACTTCAATACTTTAAGCTTCTAAACAATCTACTCAAGGGAGTTGCTGAAGAGTTCAAAATTGTAAAAACTTCTCCTTATATAAATAGTTTTAGTTTTATTACAAGCTAACCTTGAAACTTTAGGATGGGTCAATTACTGCAATTGCAATTACTCTGGAATTCTGGACTCAAGCATTGACAAACAATGACGATGCCAATAAACGTTCAAATTATGTAGGATATATACGAAATCAATCAACGTCTTAACGGACTCGGAAGTATTCACTACTCGTGCTAAAGACAATTAAATCAAATATAATTTCACCTGTGTCGGAAAGCGGAGGTAAGTGTGTGCATTTTCATATGATATTGCGCTTTGACTGCCATCTAATAATCTGGTAATTATCAGAAGCATGAGCAGAGCTGTTCAAATCTGTTTTAAGCGCCTGAGATTTACGAGACATATACATGTACATAATAGTACATGGAATTCAAGAGTTTTTTATGCTGACAGAAGGTTAGTTTTATTATCATTTAAGATTAAAGCCGTTTAACACCTTCATTGCAGATTATCTTGTAGTAACCTTAACTATATACCTTTTTTTTGCAGAACATGGATACCATTAATACTAATAACAGCACCGAAGGCACATGTCTACTTTGTAAACTTGTTGATAGTACCGATCCGATAGTAGCTTCAGTTCAAGGTTTCTTGGGTTTAGTTTCCGCAGCTATCAATATTTTAACAGCCATTGCCTTGATTCGAACAGAAAACATCAAAAGAACGTTAAAGATATGTCTAACAATTCTGACAATAATGGATACTCTATCTGGAATTGGCTTTATTTACCATTCGTTTGCTTTGTACTTTATTATACAATACAAACTGGAGTGTATTACTCGTTATTTTATTATATCCTGTTTGGTTGGCTTGTCTATGGTGACAATTGTGACAATGACTTTAGAAAGACTTCTGTCGATTTTTTTACCTCTTCGACACGACCAAATTCTCACTAGAACCAAAATAACAATATATTTATGTAGTCAGTATGGGTTTGCAGTGATGGTTTCAGTGATAAGCCTTTTCTTTCAAAACGAAGACTTTCAATTTTGTAGTTACTTGAATATTAATTCGGCTAAAGCTTTCCTGATACATGGTATACCAACTGTTGCAACATTACTGCTTACTTGCATAGGTAATATGGTTATATTTTGTACTACACGCTCACATATCAGAGCAATAGCCTCCTCAAATAGGATAGAGAACACAGACGTGGAAAGTAAGATGAATTTTAAAGCCACCGTAACTACAGTATCGGTGGTTCTACCATTTCTTATTAGTTATTTACCTCTTGGAATATTTTGTATTTACTTGTACCTTCATCCAGTGGGAAGAACAGTTATGACCTATCATTTTGCAAATGGGGTATTTTCCTTAACCATTATTAATGGTATTATAAATCCTTTAGTTTATTCTTGGAGACTTCCAGAATTACGACTGTCATTGAAACGTCTAGTCAAAAGACCGTGACTGTGGTCTATAAACATAATATCAGTGTAAGTTATCAAAGGAACCACGAAAAACGAATGAAATGAACGGAGTTTTACGTCCTACTTTTCTGCATCATGTGGGCTAATGAAGACGGGCAACGCCAGCAGGGTGCGATGAGGGAAATTTTGCCAGGACAGCGGCATTAGCCTGCTCTTTTTCGATTTCCAGCTGTCGAGGGATCTTTAACGTGTACAGCCTGTAGCACACGGGGCATCGGTTTATTGTTCCATCAGCCCCTCTTACCTGCATCACTGGAAACCGCGTTAAAAAATCCGAAAAAAGGAACCATGAAGAGAATGCAACTAAACCTTGTCCATAAGAAGAGCCACCAGTATAACAAGAATTATTTGTTTTTTTTCATAGGTCGAAAACATTTTTTGCCCTAATTTATGAAAACCACGTGTTTGATAATAAAAAATTTGCATAATGACCCTTTCAATGCTCCAAATATAAAAATGTAGTCTACAAAATAGATCCCAGACGTTAAATCTGTCGCATAGTTTTAATGAAGGATAAAAGTGTCACTAGCGTAAGACTATTTAGCAATCTAAGGTGGTTCACATTTCTCTATAATGTAATGAGATGAACAAATAAAACTGCGACCAAAGCTGTAACAGTTTAGGAACAGGACGATTTTTTTACCATCGACTTCTAAAAAAAATACCTGGTGCCGTGAACCCTACTTGCCAATTCTGTGCCCTTACTGGGCTCTTTCACCTAAAGATTCGTGGAAATACCACTACTTTCATATCAAAATCAAACATGTCTAAGTACTCGTGTAGAATTATAATTATAAGTGTGAATAACAATAACTGTGAAAAAATATAGGATTGAAACTAGCCACAATACTGGAGGATTACCCATTTCCATAAAAATTGAAAAGAACTCTAAATCTTTTGATTTATTTGTACTATTGATTGAGAACAACATCCGTTGAACCATTGTAATTGTGAACACTCAACAAGAATGATACTATATACTTATATGAACATAGTCTATATTGTTTTCTTTATAATTGTGTAAATTTCTTGCGTACAATGCCAAGTGCGTATGCGTCAAATAAGGTTACATCGATTTATAAAAGGTACCCAACCATTAGTCCTCGATGCGTGATTAAATTTTGTCCATATTTTTTCTATACATCATCACCATATGAAAAGGACAAAAATGTGTTGTCAAATAAGAATATTCTCGGCCGTTTTCCCATCTCTTTACTCAAAGCGAGCGCGTTTCTCCGGTCAAATGGAAAAAGTTTTGGTATTGACCATGCAAAACATTTCAAATTACGAAAGGGACACGGGCTTTTATTAGGATAAACAATCAACTCTTAGATATTATAATGACAGTTATTAAGCTACTGTGACGTTTCGGTAAATTATTCTACAACATCTGGTAAGTAGAAAAAACAAATTCAGTTCAATCAACTTTAATTGTTATAGTAGGTTGACGCCCGGGTCAATGTTAAAACCCCAGTCACACAAGCGGCGATATGAAATTTTTCGAATACGGTCAGAGCATAGCGCAGCTTTCAGCAATGAAACATTTTCCGTTGTGTCAGTTTAAAACTCAACTCTCTGAGGTGCCAATCTGTGTTTTTGTTTACCGTAAAGTGATTTTTGTTGCTGCTGTTTATTTAAATGATAATTGGGCTATTTTAAGGTGCCAAATTCAAGTACACAATAGCCAGAATCATAAAAATTCCCAGAAGTGGGATTAAAAGAAGGCCAGTCTGGACCTGAACTGGCTCCCGATGGAAACATGGCAATGTTACTGCACATATTATATTCTGCCATGTAGGTCATAACATTGAATTTTGAGCAATCGAATTGAATTTCAAACAGATAGGATGAAAAGACCAGAAAAGTAAGTCTGGATACCTTATGTATAGTTATGAATAAAATTATTAAGTCCTTCCGGAAATTCGATTCTCCGTTCTTTTTTTAATTCACGGATAGCCTTTTAATATGATCTGACCTTTCACTAGAATACTTTCTAATCAGATTAGCACTAGTATGTTTGTTGATATTTAAAACCTCATTGACGTTATTCCAATGTTCTATCTTTTTTTTTTATCTCCTAAGATGCTTTTCTTACAACATCCATATTAATTTCCGGAGATTATTTGGCACCCCTATGCCAGAAAACTTATTTTCCCGAGAATCTTTTCAGTGGCGGGGCCAAGTTTACGTCTGAATGGGGGCGAGATATCTTAGATTGCCCGAATCTCTAACGTGGTTATGAGATTTTTGCCCGAAAAAGTTGCTTTTGGAGGAAGGAAGGATGGGCGGGGGGGGGGGGGGGGGGGGGGGGGGGGGGTTTGCCCCAAAACCC
>NW_008709379.1:5553601-5622516 GCF_000327385.1 Lottia gigantea
GATCTAGAGGATCTAATCGTCTCATATTTTGTAATGTAATAGAAGTAGAGTATAATAGGGCATCAGAACTCCATAGCATGTGACGTAAGTTGTTCTTGAAAAAATGTTTAAAGTCCAGGGTACAATTTCAAAGGGAGAGGTGCGTCATTTTGGAGGGTTGATTTTACTAGTCAAAATTACTAGAAATGTTCGAAAATCCCATAATACCTTTAAAAATACTTCAAACTATGAATTTTACTCAGTATTTCTATATATGTGATTTCCATCAACACTATTACTTATTGACTTAGCAAAATATTGGTCCAAAAAATGGCCACTTTAAGTCTAGCTAACTGGTTGATGACTTGACTGAATATTGAAGGCACGAATTGCCCTCCTTATTTCATTATTATTTTCTGTTTTTGGCGGAAGGTTTTCCAGCAAACAAGTCCTTGCCAGTTTATATGCGGGATTTGAAATATCGTAAAAAATAATCTCTCTGTCTTGTTTTATACAGTATTTGTTTCATGTTGAGTTTTTGATGGAATACAGTATAAGTACATAATCGTCTCATATTTTGTAATGTAATAGAAGTAGAGTATAATAGGGCATCAGAACTCCATAGCATGTGACGTAAGTTGTTCTTGAAAAAATGTTTAAAGTCCAGGGTACAATTTCAAAGGGAGAGGTGCGCCATTTTGGAGGGTTGATTTTACTAGTCAAAATTACTAGAAATGTTCGAAAATCCCATAATACCTTTAAAAATACTTCAAACTATGAATTTTACTCAGTATTTCTATATATGTGATTTCCATCAACACTATTACTTATTGACTTAGCAAAATATTGGTCCAAAAAATGGCCACTTTAAGTCTAGCTAACTGGTTGATGACTTGACTGAATATTGAAGGCACGAATTGCCCTCCTTATTTCATTATTATTTTCTGTTTTTGGTGGAAGGTTTTCCAGCAAACAAGTCCTTGCCAGTTTATATGCGGGATTTGAAATATCGTAAAAAATAATCTCTCTGTCTTGTTTTATACAGTATTTGTTTCATGTTGAGTTTTTGATGGAATACAGTATAAGTACAAAACTTTTATCATGATGAAATTTCTATCGTCATGTATTTATAAATACTGGTAGGTACTGCTACAGTTTCTGACAGCCTCCAGTGGGTGTATGTTATCTTTCGTTTCCTTACATAGGTCACTGTACAATCTCTGATTTTATTGTCTTTCATCAACAGAAATTAATTTATTGTTTTATTGTTATTTTTAATTAATAATTGTTTTATAAATAAGATCTTTTGTTTTTACATTTGTATTGATAAATTTCGACATCATGGTAAGGTATTACTTTGTGCGTGAAAGGTTCAAAAACGTAATTTTAAATGATGAATTTTAGAATGTTACATGGTGTCGTCTGTTGATGATAGAAATTCTTCTCAGATATCCTAATCAGGTTTCCTGACTTCACGTAATTAACATGGGTTTTTGTAGGCAATTGTTGAAAATGTTCATGTTTCCCATGGGTTGAATGTTGGACCGGACCATGTCACTTTTGTAAACTTAATTTTTAGTCATACAAATTAAAGAGCTTATTATTCTTTTCAATATTTGTGCAATATTGCCTGAAATTTGTTTTTTGTTTTGTTATATTTTGTTTTGTTAGTTATCTACAGCAGCATTCATTGTTGTCTTAACTATCGTTCAGTTATCTGACGCTTCGAGAAATAAAAGACAACAAGGAGAAATATTTGGTAAGAACTCTTTAACATTTGAAAATATTTTCTGTTGAGTGGTAGGGGGTTGATTTGGATGTAAGATGGAGATTCTTAATTCCATGGGAAAAATAATAAGTAAAAAAGATTAAAGCATCTGTACGCTGGATAATTTGAGTATCCAGTACTAATTAAATATGAATCGACACATTTCAGATAAATAATGCTAACTTAATATTTCAGATGTAGTTGATATCAAAGAGGTCAATGAAAATGGAAGAACAAAGCGATCAGCAAACATCAAAGAATCGCATCTGCATCTTCGATTTGCTCTTAAAAACCAAGGAGTTGATTTAAAACTAAGAAAAACTGTGGATGCCCCAATAAGAGTTTATAAACATAAGGGAATGGTTAATGGTATAATACCGTTTATAATTGACTCAGTACCAACACCAAAGGGCAATGGCTCTCGAGCTGACATGATAAAAGCTTTTCCTGTAAGTAGAAACTCTAATGTATTCTAATACAGGTGGCTCATTGAGTTCATGCACCATTTTAAATATGTTTATAATAGAAAAATTGCTGCTGATTTCTTTTTAGAAAAACACGCTACTTGATTCTACTTGAGCGTAAATGTTTCTAACATATCGCACTTTACCGGGAAAAAATATTATACCCGCGATAATTTGTATACAGAATAATATTTAGCTAAAAATATTTTGTAGAGGTCTGAGGTATACATACAAACTAGTAATGGGTTACCAGTTCTTGTCAAAAGAAAAACTGACGGTCAAATAAAATTGGTAAGAATATTTCTATATAAAGTTATGATAAGCTAATGTGGCATAATACCCAAATTAATGTATAATGAGTTCGCAGCCCTTCATAGCCTAAGTAAGACTTGATATGATATTGGTAGTGTGGCAGGTTCCGCCTCTGAAAACTAGTACCAGAAAATTTCATTTGATTGTAGGAAGGGTATATACAAACACCCCATGGTAACTTCGACATGGAACCAACATCAAATGGTCTTCATAACTTAAGACGGGCTCTTCCAATTAATTTCAATTCCGACGTGGTACTGACAGCACCTGAAAATGAGGATTCAGAAAATGAAAAGAAAATAAGTTTGAATAAACGTGCTACTCAAGTAAATACTGTAGAGTTATTAGTAGTTACAGATTACAGTATTAAACAGAGGTAAGTAAGGAATACAGTCATATCAAACTAACTTGTCGTCAGGTTTAGGACAATGGTAACACTTGAAAATTTAGAAGCAATTGTGTAAGAATTGAAGGTTTTTAATAAACCCGTCCAGATGCCAAACAGTTACTTTGAGCATGAAAATGTACAGTAGTAAAGATAGTAACCGTTGTCAGAATAACTTTTGAAAAAAACGCACGCCTTTAAAATTTTCTGTATAAAGATTTCATATACTTCGTATTTCTCGTGGTACTTTCAGGTTTCTAGCTCGAAATGACTACGATAATTCTAGAGCAGATTCGGAACTAGTACAATATTATAAAGCCATGGTACATGCAGTAAGTATTGCCTACTCCTCATCAAATAACAACAAAAAATCTACATAAGAAATTAAAACCAGTATGCAAGATTTGACAAATTGAATCTGAGCAGTAACAATCGTCTGAAATGAAATACACAGATAGGTGATGCTCGTTGAATTGTTTATCGAGTATAAATTACCATACGTTACTCACTTCTTTCTATTACAGGCTGATTTGAGGTACCGATCTGTGACCAATTATTACCCTAATGCTCAGTGGAAAATATCTATTAGTGGTATTTATATAGCTGATGTAAGTAAACTTTGATGTCACAGCAATTATCATGCATAGAAAAACGATTTAACAGATTTTTTTACGTTGGTCATTACAATTAATGTTAGATCTTTCATTTATTGTGAACATGTGTTTTATATATTATAATTCATTGTTTAGAGTCCACGTGATTCACCATTCCATACTGATTATGAAAGTAACGGTATTGTAAGTACTGCAGCATTAAATGCTTTTTGGACATGGGTTTCTACTAATCCCAATTTGCCAGCTTATGATCATGCTGTTTGGCTAACCGAGTAAGTTGCTTTATAAATCTTCTCACCATTAACTAATCAAATACCCGACCAAACTATATGCTCATAATACACATATACTGCGTATTCTATGCTGACTTGTTGATCCAATCTGAGTTTTGTCAGTTGGTTAACACTCAAGTTTTAATTTGTTGTACGCTTTCAATAATCTCACTTAAATACAAAAAATATTTTAAGTGTCTGTTGTTGATTTTTAGTGATGATTTAGCTTCTGGTGGATCGACCGGTGTTTTGGGTAAGTTTAAAATACTCTAGATCATGAGGCTGTCATTTGGCATTTTTTCGAAATAGCGTCCTTCACGAAACGCTCTCTCAACGGGCTCATTTCAACAAAAGACTACAGCACAGGATCAACAGACCTTCTCTTCATCGAGGATGCTTACTTTGTCAAAGTATATATATTGGAAATCAAACCTAATAACTTTAATCTAGGTGGCACAAGATGATCCGTTTTACAAGCATGTACATTACATGACTCTAAATTGTATTCGTTTCTTTAGGAGTGGCCTGGGGCGGAACTTTATGTAATGGATTCAGGGCATCTATATCTGAAGAATTCTTTACTGGAAGAACACCAGCTGTGGTAGCACACGAGCTTGGGCATGGGTAAGATGAAGATATTTTCTTTACTAGCTGCTCAATTTCAGCTATCCTGATCATTTTCCAATATTTCAATCTGATGCCTTGTTCCTTTACCATGTACTGTGGAACTGATTTAATAGGTCTATAATCTGCTGTTGATGGAATTTATTTATACAGTTTTACGCAGTTAAATTTTATAACAATTTACAAGATCTTTTTCTTTCATAAATTGTTATCAGTCAATTCGAGTCATATTTGATTTTATTACAGAATAGCTGCTTCTCATGATGGTTCTGGGAATGATTGCAATCCTAACGAAGGTTTTTATGTCATGACCCCGTTTTCGTATTTTCCACCAAACGAACCCTATATATCTCGACCGTGGTTGTTTTCGAGATGTTCTGCAGATGCTTTTATGAAGGCGGCTCCAAGGTATCGTAGACATGGAATGATAATTTTGGAAACATTTGCCAGAATGAGTTTCAACGACCCAATGGCAGAAGGATTTAGATAGAAAGCAAGGTGGCTAGAGTGTCCAGTCTGGTAATAAAAATCCACATAAGCAAAACTAAAGGTGCTGACAAGTAGGTGCCAAAATGCACATTATTAAATATCTCTTTTGATTTTTGCAGTAAAACTTGTCTCAGAGTAAAGAACAATGTGAACAGTTTTCCTGTGGTACCTATTACGTATGGTCAAACCTACAAAGCTGATCAACAATGTAAACAGTTTATAGACGATACCTCCAGCTATTTCTGTAGGGTAATTTAACACCGCTTCTTGCTTTGTCAGCTCTTCCTGAAAAGATCAAATTACCACCGTCTTCACACTTCTGTCATTATAGGGAATTTTACCGCTTATTAAAGGCGAATTATATTATCATCTTCAAAGCAAAACTTCTTATCTTCGAAGTCTTTTGTAAGTTTACATTTGAAATAAAAAAAACACCCCCGTCTAGAAATTTTATTCGAAAATTTGTAAAGTTTGTCTGAAAATTGTCCATTTTACTAACAAACTGGTGAATGGTGTGTCTATGTTGGCATTTTTCACTAAGCGCAGCCATTCTAAAACTATTAAGGAGTTCACATTCGCTTTAAAAAAAAATGGTAAATTGGCTCCACCAGTGAGAGTGTGAAATTAGTAAAAATGTGGATTTGACATACATCTTTGCTATTGGAATACTTCAGGGTGATCAAGTAAGGAATAGGGGCTATGATTCTATATGTATAGAAATGTGGTGTTATTTTCCAAGTGCTGGTAAATGCAACCCTAATGCTGCATTTGAATACACATCTTGTGGCGATAAAAAGGTAAGAATTTGGAGGATTATTCTGCTTTGCCTAACTTTTAACTTAGGCGTGTAGTTCGACCTGGTGAAATTGAATCACATTATGATGTGTTAGAGACATTTCTGCGAAAATGCGCTAAATTCAGAAAGCCGTATTAACTATATCCAACGCCCTATTTGTCTGTAATGAAGTATCCTGTATATAACATCACTGTGACGTCGACTGAAACGCATCTTGTTTGACTGAAATATTATAATAAATATAGATCTGAACGGTCTGGAAAAAAAAATCAAATATTAGTACTCTGACTTCGTGATCCTTACAAAACGGTGACATATTCAGCTAAAACATCCAAATATCTCGATAACTGTTTTATAGTTCTAGCAGTTATTTGAATAAATCAAAATCTTATGGTATCAATTAATTTGTTTAATTGTTACTAAATAATTTCTATTTACTTTCAGTGGTGCGAATTTGGACGATGTGTTTATAATGAAAATGCACCGAGTTTAATCGGTAAGCTACTCTTTAATTTTGAAAATTTAACTGGTGCAAATTGATGCTTTTAGTGTCTCCAAACACATTTGATATTAAGAAATATTATATTATGAAGCTTTTAATTTTTAATTTATGGCTATAGCCACCAAGATATCCGTTTCAGAAATTTTATGAGCAGTTGGTTAGAATTCCACAAAACATACTATGGGAATTTAAGGCAAGAAGCCTTTGAGAAATTTGGTTAACATTATGTAAAATGTGTATTAGAGTGTTTTGAACTTAAACCATCATTCTTGTTATGATCAGTTCTATGTAAGAATGTTTTAATCCTTTTAATACATATTCCAGTAGTATCTGGGTGTAGTTTCAATGGGACCACCTAAAAACTTTATTGTTGAATTCGGTAATCTACTTGTTAAATTATTAAATTTTGGTTTCAGAAAACTGTCCATTTGGAAACCAACCTGGTGAATCTTGCTCTAGAGATGCTTGTGACCAATATTCAGTTGCAAAGAAAGCCAGATGTTGCTCTACATGTTTTGGGCCTGCTTTTACACCTGCTCCTACACCTGCTCCAACTCCTGCTCCAACTCCTGCCCCTACACCCGTTCCAACTCCTGCTTCAACTCCTGCTCCTACACCTGCTCCTACACCACCTCTAACTCCTGCTCCAACTCCTGCTCCTACACCAGCTCCTACACCAGCTCCAACTCCTGCTCCAACTCCTGCTCCTACACCAGCTCCAACTCCTGCTCCAACTCCTGCTCCTACACCAGCTCCAACTCCTGCTCCCACACCTGCTTCAACTCATGCTCCTACACCTGCTCCAACTCCTGCCCCCACACCTGCTCCAACTCCTGCCCCCACACCTGCTCCAACTCCTACTCCCACAACCGCTCCAACTCCTGCTCCTACACCTGCTCCCACACCTGCTCCAATTCCTGCTCCTACACCTGCTCCAACTCCTGCTCCAACCCCTGCCCCTGCACCAACCGCAGCTCCCGTCCTTCCTCCTTGTCGAAACTTTCTTTGTAGGTGGTGTCGTGCAAATCCAAGAAGACGTCTGTATGGATGGTGCGTCAGATATAGAAATTAAGCAATAAAATTCTTCTCTTCTTTCTCCTTTATTTCTTGTTATTAAAAACAATATGAAACTATACGAGTTGATGGTCACTATCACAGAATGATTTGAATTTGAGTAGTAGATCTTTTTGGTGAAAGACTAGTCATCTAGCCCTACCCTTTCTTCGAACGTGATATACGAATGGGATAAAGACTGGCACACTTTATGGTTTCCATTTTTGGGTCACTAGTTTTTGAGTTTTTGTCGCTTGAAAGGCGAAACTTTGGAGTTTTGGAATGGGAAAATCGTATACCAGCTGTTTTGTGGCACCATTTTGGGCACTGGGACATTGCAGAATATCCCGCAATGTCTTATGCGTCTCAATAATCGTTCAGCTGGATTTAAACTCCAGAATTTATTCGAAATTTGGCTTTTAACATTCCCCACAAAAATTAGTGACCAAAAAATGGATCGGAGCAACTTGCATCACGTCCAAGGAACGGATAGAGCCAGATTTTTCGGGTTACTTGTATCTAACAACTATAATTTAGCGTTGTTGAAACCAACATTGCTTTCCCAAATAGCCAATCGGCAACCAAATGAATTGCTGCTCAGGTCTATGTTTTCTAGATCTTTTCTTCCATTTGAGTAGTTAAACTTTTGTGACCACGCAGTTGATCGTAGTAGAATCGCCGGAGTCCACCTTTATGACGCCCCATAACATAATGTAACGCACAAAATCCTGGTAGATCTAATATGAGTACATGGAAACATACGCTTTTTCATTCTGTAACCTGGAAAGAAATGTCTCTGCTATCAGTGGCGTATTTAGACCCCCGGTCTCTAGGGACTTTACTTTTACTTTTTTATTCGTTTGAATTCAAATATGTCAGTTATTTATGCTGAGTAATTTCACAAATTTTTTTCAAATCAATATCAATAACCCAAATACAACAAATAATTAAATCACACAGCTCTAATCAAGGGCAAAAAAAATAAAAAATTTGACGCGATTTTCCTAAGTCAACTCAAAAACCGTTCATCGAAAAATCATCAAGTTCAAACTTGTTCACGATCTCATCATTATAATGATCACACCAAATTTCATTAAAATCAGTTCTAAAACTGTAGTTTCTATTGTGTTCACAAACAAATTTTGACGCGTTTTTCCTAATTCAAGGGCAATAACTCAAACCGTTCATCAAATATACGTAAAGTTAGAACCTGTCCGAGATCTTATCAATTCCAATGATTACACCAAGTTTCATCAAAATCGGTTGAAAACTGTAGCTTCTATTGTGCTCACAAACAAATTTTGAAGCGGTTTTACAAAGTCAAGGGCAATAACTCAAAAACCGTTCATCGAAAATGCATCAAATTAAAACTTGTCCGAGATCTTATTAATTCCAATGATCACACCAAGTTTCATCAGAATCGGTTGAAAACTGTAGCTTCAATCCTGCTCACGAACTATTTTAAACAAATTTCGACGCGTTTTAACAAAGTCAAGGGCAATAGCTCAAAAACCGTTCATCGAAAATGCGTCAAGTTAGAACTTGTCCGAGATCTTATTAATTCCAATGATCATACCAAGTTTCATCAGAATCGGTTGAAAACTGCTGCTTCTATTGCACTCACAAACAGATTTTGACACGTTTTACAAAGTCAAGGGCAATATCTCAAAAACGGACCAACGGACAGGGTCGACGACAATGTACGACCACATACTCATGTGAGCGTATAAAAACTACAACATTCAAAAATTGTAGTAAAGTAAAGTACACACGATATTCTACTTTTCAAATCGGGCAAGTTAGCTTTAAATCCAAAGCTGAATAACGACAGAATCGTTATCATTGTGAGTACAGGATAGAGCCTACTATCAGCTGAGGATGACAAAGAAAAGTTTGACTGGCGCAACTCAGTGTAGAGGTCGAAAAATGTTTCAATTGACACAATTGATGGCAGTTGTATCCTATAGAAAATGGTATAGTACACTGGGTGTACAATTGTACAATTAAGGGGCAGACAGATAGACCCAATGGTCAACTTTCTGGAGGCTTCATAGTCGCAAGCCTCACATGGAGCGTCTGAAATGCTACTCCCAAGAAATGTTTAGAAAACTTGAATAGTTTTAAAGCATTCTGACAACGTATAAAAATCATATATTTCTAAATTTGTTAAAAATATGGTGGGGTACAATTGGGGGTGCAAACCATTTTTCTAGGGGTGTAATTTGCCTCCTTGTACCTCCACTGGGTTAGAATGGGCGTATCAGTATCATTTCTTGGTTTGTCTTTATCATTTAAGATGCTTCGAAAATACAATCAGAAAAAATCACTGTCAAAAGTAATATATTACTCAGAGATATTAATATCCCTTATTATCGTTTCTAGCAACAAATAAACCACGACAATTTCCATAGCATAGGGTAGGATTCTGCAGCCTAAAATAAGAGACTTCATTATGACTGGGACCATTCCATTACGGAATAATACAGATACATGTATTTCAGGATTATAGCTTTGTAAGAAATTGTTTTATTAAAATCATTTCAAAACATGCAAATAGATAAAACAAAATGGTTTTCCAGGCCAGCTGGCTATGAAAATGGGAGAACATGACAAAATCAAACATCAAGTGTTTTCAAAATTTGTAAAAGGGTGGACCAAAATGTTAACAACAATTAATATATCATATTTTATACAATATAATATGGTTTCATCTTCTCAAACCACCATTTTAAATTTCTACAGTAAAAAAATATCTACATTTACATAGATTTTTTATTTATTAAAAACAAAGTTTTATACACAATATTTATCATGTGCAGTTTTGTCTTTGGATATTTGCAAAAAAAAGTATCTTTCATTCAGAAAAACTTCTCATATCTTTATGGTCTAAATACAGAAAAATAAGAGAAGCCAATTCATTACTAGACATATATTATAAAACATTTCACTGTGGACGTTTTCCCCTTAGGTTTGAAACTTAATCTTAAAGTACTGATCCTTTATATGAAAGCTGAAATCTTTTAGAAAGTCGGTGAATTATAATAACTTGTAAAAGTGTATTCCATGTACATATATATTTATATAAAGCATCGATTGTAAAATATACACAATTAAAGTGATGTTATGGCAGTAACACTGCAGTTCTAAGTAGAAAACTATTATACTATGTAAGTACTAAATTAAATAGCTAATAAACAATATAGAGAAAAAACTCACGCAAAAATAAGATATATTCTGGCAAAAAAACATAAGTAAGATTCTATGGAATAAATAATATTAAAAAATAAACATAAATAAATAATACTGAGACATAGAGAGTAAAATAAACTGTACTTGGATAAGATTTGATCACAACCATCAAGTTGCCAATTCAGTTGAAAATTGAACAGAAGTAATAAAGTTAGGATAAATAAGTGTAAATTTAATATTCTTCATTGCCACAGTTGATTAAATATTGCCCCTTCCTATTGTCACTTTCTTGAATACTACACAATAACGTAAAGAATTCAAAATCTTTGTTTTGTACATGAGGCACTAACTCACATAACATGTATGGTAATATTTATCAGTTGACTTGTAAATTGATGTCAAGCTTAATTCTATATATTTACTGTCAGACTTTTCTCCAAGATAGCTTGCCAGGCAAGGTAATATACGCCCACCGGCAGCTTTGATTTTGAATAAAAATATAAATATTTAGCAGTACAGTAACAATCACCAGTATGAAAAATTCAACCTTCAGTCATACACTTCTTTTGAACTCTTTAGGGTGATACTGAATAATATTGAGTATGAGTTATTGCCTTTGAAAACGTGTTCAATCTTTAGCTCGTGAAAACTCTAGAAGACAAATATTCAATCTTCAGTGCGGTACTGAATAATAAAACCAAGTTTTGTCAAAATCCAGCAAGAATCATGCCTTCTAGAGTTTTTATGAGCTACATATTGAACGCGTTATAATAACAATGACTCATACTAAATATTTTTTCGATTCTTCTGATTTTCAATTAGGGTCATCCTTGGGTGATAACCAACACTCAAGCCAAATTTTGTTAAAATCCATCAAGAATTGTCCCTTCTAAAGTGTTTCCAAGCTAAAATTTGAACGCATTTTCAAGAACAAGGGCAATAACTCATACTAAATATTTATCAATTTTTCTGATTTTCGATAGGGTTTACCCTTGGGTGATTACAAACAACCATACCAGGTTTCGTCGAAATCAGTCAAGAATTGTGCCTTGTAGAGTGTTTACGAGCAATTGTGGACGGTTGGACCGACCGACTGACGGACCGACGGAAAAAGGTGACGGCAATATACCCCCCCCCCATTTCATCTGGGCGTATAACAATGAGAGAAACATTTAATTATCATCATAAATCCTGAATTATTTTGATTTTGAGTACCATAATAAAAGTTAATGATGGTGTCCATACAGCAGAAAATTCAAAGTCAGCTATAACAAAAATTTTATGAGAGCGTTTTTAACCATTTCAATAGCCAATTTAACCATTACTTTACTAAACATTAATGAAAATCAAACTCATCATTGATAGATATATTTATAAGTTTACAAAATTTCATCAAAAATTCTATAAAAAACATCTGTTAAAATATTTAGTAAGGGGTAATTACTCAAAACTAAACTTTATTTCAGATCTGATCAATATGCACAAGCATATAAAGTTTCACAAGAAACGAATTGCTTTCACAACCAACCAAGGACAGTCAAGGGGTGATGACAACATAAACATGTGGAAGTATATATATAAATTTGTTTTACTTTATAATCATAATGGTTAGGTCCAGTGGCGGAGCCAAAGGGGGAGCAGAGAGGGCGGCCGCCCCCCTTGCAGCCCCGAAAGCAAGTTTTTCGGGCAAAAATCTCATAACTAGGTTTAAGATTCGGGCAATCTCAGATATCTCGCCCCCTCTCGAACGTAAACCTGGCTCCGCCACTGGTTAGGTCAATCAGTCAATATATGGAATTAGCTTCAAATAATTCATAACTCTATTCAACTGGCTTGACAGATTGAGCAAGCATTACTTCTTTCAATAGAGTTAACTTAAAGACATTTTGTGTAAATTTTTAGCAATTAACTTCTGGAAGACATAGATTTGTCCACTGAAAATTTTTTGATCATATTTAATCTGGATTAGATATATGATAAATAACTAAATAAATTAAATCAGTATGATACAAGATACATTTAGTATCTCAAACATATTTAAATTGCACAGGTCCAGTTAAATAAATTATGTTATATAAATAAATCTTCATAGCAAACATATTGCACTTATTATTGCACATGATAATAAATTATATTTTATATACTGACATCTTTTTCATGTGTTTTATTCTTGAAAATTGAACTAAGATTTTAATGAAAATTTAGGTAAAACATCCTTGTCTAAAATGACTTTCTTACCATTTCACATGGTCAATTTTGATCTATTAACATACATATAATAGTTGTAATAAAGAGTTAGAACAAAAAGTAATGGTGAAATTAAGGCTGTATTGTTGTTTGAATTTGAAATAATATAAAAAATCCTTCGAACATTAATAGAGAAATCAAAACTGACTTCACCATATTAACATAAACTCATATTGATGAACTTTGGGAGATATAATTTAGTTACAGTTTCTGTTTCAATGAAACTGGCAATGAATCTATTTTTGCCTTTGACCAATCCAGTTAAATTTTCAAAAATAAAGCTACAGATTAAGAACAAGTAAGATATTTTCTGAAATACAAAGTGATTTCCAATAGAAGTACAAATAAGTTATATAAATATAAGGTTACCTATATATAACCACATTATTATAATACAAATATCACATTTGGTTTTCATTTACAAATATATTCTATGTACAATTATAAAATTAGAAGGGGTATAGGACATGATAGTGATATTTGTATTATATAAAGTGACAAGATGATACAAGCCAGGGACACACCAGACAGAAGGATTTTTCATCCTTGTCCATTTTACAAAACAAATATTATAAATAAAAAGAGAGAAAAAATTCCAAAAACAAATCAATCTTTTAGGAAATTCCAAAAATTACATTCCAAACATTATTAGAAAGCTAGCAACGACTTAAAATTTATATACAGAGAAAACCTATTACATAAGTTTTGATATTAAAGATGGATTTCCTTATATTCATTTATGAAAATGAAAATGTTAATATTAATATTAATAGTGTTCTGATGACTTGGGAAAATATCAGTTTGTCTCTCATGTCTTAAATTAATTCATAATTAGCTAAATTAGAAGAGAATTACCAGCAGAATTCCAATGAGTGACCGATCAAGAAAGATCATGGTCTTTTTTTGTTTATCTAGACTGTACATACATGGACATTTATGATTGGTTAAAACTTTTATTTATATGCAATAAGAATATAATGATATGATTAAGAGTACATGATAATTCATTAGAAACGCCAATTGATCAAATAGTTTGAAACTAAAAAATAAGGAAACCCATCTGTAAATAATTTTAATGAAATATTTCACTTAATTTCCTTGAAAATTTGTTTAAATTCCAGATATTTTTAGATAAGTTAGAGTGTTGCTAATCTTTCTAATAACATTAAAAGAAAAATAGACTAGGTTTTTTTATACAATTTGGCCGCTTTGTGTTTCACACTCATTCACTTTTCTCACAAAATACAGAATGTCCATAAATTTTCAACCCACCCTTAAGCACTCTCTATCTCACTTCCACACAAAGTCAATAAATAAATAAATTGAAGTTTAAAAAAAGCTCATTCTGACATCATATTTGCTATAAGGCAGTAACATTTATAGATTTATTGGGGGTTAATGCTGCATCCTCAACACTGCTATTTCTTGATGAAGGGTCAGAAATGGGACTCTGTCGTCTTTCTTGTGACGAGTAGTTATTAAAGTCCTTTATTTCTTGAACACTGAAGCCACCAAGATGGTCCAAATAAGGTTCACGTTTTGTTTTGCTATCCCGTTTATGACGTATTAATTCACGAGCGGCTTGGTCCATTTCATCAGGTGTCATATCAGTGGCCTCCGCTATTTCTTGTTGTAAAATTCTAGGATCAACATATCTGTTTAATCCTTCTTTCTTTAATACCTACAAATAATAACACAATATCAAGTTTGATTAGTCTTTGATTTAAGCCATATATCTAGGGAAAAATCCCACCCTCTTCGTGAATTTAAAAAATAAAACATTGAAATTTACATTATATAATAAGTACAACTGTCATCCAAACCATCCAAAGGTCTGTATCAAAGTATAAAAGTGACCTTAACAAATGATTACTAAATGTTCCTTCATAAGCTCAATGAGGTACTGCAATATAGGACCTAAAACTCCATTTCATTCTATTCCTTTGAATTATGAACAAAAACAGCACACAAAACAAGATCTTGAAAAATTATTCTATAAGACAGACTTCAAATGATACCCATATTTAAATATAGTCTGAGCAAAACAGAATTGTCAAAATAAATACAATACTCTTAACACCATTATTATTCGATTCTTACTTTTTGCACAAGACTTTCAGCACTACTTCTTCTTTGTTGTGCTCTTTGATATTGAGACAATACATGATGTGGAATAGTTAAAGGACCTCTGTCTAAACTTCTATACAATGGACCTTCATCATCCATATTGTAGGCATCAAGACGATTGTTTGGTGGATCTTTTTTATTCACTGAAATAAACAAAACCCTTTTCCATTGAATCCTAAATTGTTCCTAACTGCAAACTTACATCACTATTCTGTTATCAATGACACCTTAACCTATGTTCAAGTTCTAACTACAACTTCATATAACAAATGGTAAATAAAAATCACAAGGATCAGAAAAATGATGAGAAACATAAGTGTAAGATCAAGTACTTTTCAATGTACCCTAATCACTAATTAATGGAAGTCGCATTGGTCAGTTGATTGTTAACTAATAGATACTGACCTGTTTGCATACGTCTCATTGTACCAGGAGAGTTGTGAGGTATACGAACAGCATTAGGATGATTGGATTCTGGTCTTTGTTTACCATCGGCATTCATTCTAGCTACAGCCATTGCCTGAATTATGCAACAAAAATATTTGTTAGAAATTTGAAGAACTGGTTATATCAGCTCAATAAAATTGCAGATTTTGATTTTTAAAATTGTTTTTATTTCTGTAGCTTACTACAGCTCCTATACACCATGCTCTGACAAAATTTTTCTTTTAATTGCATTGTGTGTAATAGGAACCATAAATGTCAATGGTTGTTATACTTTCATGCTTTCATTCCAAATCTAAAGTGGAGAGACCCACAGCAAAAGCATGACACCAAACAACTGTATTTGCTTTTTCAGATTGTCTTCTACTTTCTTTACAGGCTATTACTTTAAAAACGATCTGAACTACAGCTCAAAAAACATCTCTAACAGTATTTTATCATTTTACCATAGTTTGTGATAATTATGTAAACATCCAAACAAAATAAACTTCTACATATCAGTATATCATATTAATGCTCATGGTTTGGTATTGGAGTCAAATATTTGAAGTATCATACTGCAGTATTTCAAAGTACAGAAGAAGCTACCTATACAAACTTATAATATAAATCTTACCTGTGATTGAGTTAATCTCAAAGGCTCAGCAACTTTCCTCATCAATGGATTCTCATCGCTTTCTTGTTTTCCTATACAGGCTAATCTAAATGAAGCACCTTTACGACTTAATTTCCTGGGAGGGGGAGGTGTTGGTGGACTTTGCTCTCTTTCATAATCACTGTCCTCTTGTGGAAGACTGAAACGAATAATCAAAATAAAAACCATTGAACTTGACCACTCATAAATAAGCTTTACATGGACAATAACCAAGGTTTCTGGGATCACAAGCTATTCCTTGCCAAACATTTAAAGCTAAGTCTTCTGGAATTATGGAAACAATGAGTTGTACAAGGTCACCAGATTTCTATATGCCAAAAAGAACCCACAACCATTATCTCTGTGTGGTAGGTGATATCTCCAATACTTAGAAAACTTATCTGTAAGTTAGACTATCAATACTTACTCTCTATAGACATAGATACCATGTCTCTTATCATATAAAGTTGTAGGGGGTATGTTATGATCTGTTACTTGTTGTTCACTTGTAGATTGACTGATTACTGTATCTAAATCAGAATCAGGAACTTCCGTTTGATTATCTTCTATTTCAGACTCTTCTACTTCTTCTTCCTCTTCTGATGATACATGGGAACTAGAATATACATAATATGATACATGGGTAGTCAAATTTATACATGAGAACTGAAATATACACCATAACTGATAATACAGATAATTTTTTGAAAATATGATGATAAAGATGATACATGGGAACTAAAATATGATAATAAAGATGATACATGGGAACTAAAATAAGATAATAAAGATGATACATGGGAACTAAAATAAGATGATAAAGATGATACATGGGAACTAAAATATGATGATAAAGATAATACATGTGAACTAAAATATGATGATAAAGATGATACATGGGAACTAAAATATGATAATAAAGATGATACATGGGAACTAAAATATGATAATAAAGATGATACATGGGAACTAAAATATGATAATAAAGATGATACATGGGAACTAAAATATGTAAAATGATACAGATGGAGCATGGAACTATAGTTTACACAATGATAGAGATGATACCTTACAAATAAAAAAATAAAACAATTTTTATATCACAGTTTGGTACCAGTATTTGATTAAATGAAAAGGGATGATATTCTTCCATACACATTTTACATTGTAATGTTCATGCTATAATCAGTTTTTAACCTCAATTTCTGGTTCAATTTATACTTATTTCTTTTTTTTTAACATTAATTACATTAACATTGTCCTGATAAATAGGTCTACAAATATAATACAGGAAATGATCCAAAGGTTTATATAATTCTTACCTAGTAACAGGTTCCTGTTGTGCTATGAACTGTGAAACTAATGATACTGGTTTAATATTATGGGATGGAACGTGGTTAGAGTAGGGATGATCAGCACTAATTATATGATTGACAGCATTGGTTCCTGGTTTTCCATTTACTGTTTTATTGGCAACATTTTTTGGCGGAACTGTGGTATTGGCATTCCATGATTCACTGGGTGTAGGTTTGTCTTGTGGTTGTGTTGAATTTACATACAGAGATTGTGTTCGTGTTAAAAAGGGAAGAATGGTTTTACTGCTACTGGTTATGGCATTCACTACACTACCAAATAGAGTGTGATTTCTCTGTAAATAGATTAAATTATCAAATAAACATTGAGAAACCATCCAAAAAGAATATCATCAAGTTGTAAAAAGGTAAACATTTATGAAAAAGAGCCAAATTACATTGGCATAATTTTCAACACAGTTAATTTATTGAACATCAAATATCTGCAATTGCATTTCCTAATTCCAGGCAGTGTAAATTTCACAAATTGACTGTTATTTTTCTGAAATGGGTTTTAAAAAAAAGAAGAAACTGACCCTATGCATAGGTTCTTCAACTTCTTTCTCCTGGAATTCTTCTTCATCAAGATTACCAGATATAGCTCTTCTTATTTCTGGTCCTAGATCATGTACTGCTCGTAAACCAGCCTTTAAAGTTAAAAAAGATAGGATATATCTAATATATATGAGGACAGACTGATTAACTATAACACATATCAGTAAACTGATATATAATATTTTTCCCATGGATAACTTTTAAGATTCCTGTTTCCTGTCTAATAGCTGGTGTTTTAGAACTTATAAACCTATATGAAATTTACATTATCGGTCATGCCAATCCATGTCTTCTAAAATGTTCCAAGGCTGACAAATTACTTACCTGTAAAGCTTTAGCATGTTCTTGACCTTTCTGTATTTTCTGTATCTGTTCTTTTCTTTTTTTAAAGCGGCGGAAATAATCTTGTATAAGAAATGTTGCATAGAATTTGCCCACAGTGACATCATCATCACCTGCAGGAGGAACTACTTGATCTAGAAGTTTGGGGCTGGTTTTTTTCCATATCTTTTTAATTACAGCTCTCAATTCTTCATTAGCTTGATCTATGTTCCCTTCTGTTTTGATTTTTAATGATGTACGTACCAAGGCAAACAATGTTGCATTGAACGTCACTGTGCCGTCACTATTTAATGGCATATTCATGGACACTAATCTCTATAAAAAAACATGAAATGATGTTTCAAATTTGTGAAAACTTAAAAAAAGACTACACACAATAGATATAAACATCTATTAATTGATAGAACAATTTACACAAGCATAAAAAAAAAAACACTACCAGACCAAGCTGACTCACTAACTATAGTATATGACTAGAGATTGAGCACACATTCAACAATATACAGCAAATTAGTCTACAAGAAAAGCCATTGGCTAGGCACCAATTTTAACATTTGTCAGAACTTTTAAGTACCTGTATTTTAATGACACTTTCCTTATTTCAATTTCAATATTATGATTGCATGATTTCAAGACATGATAAAGATACAAACCTTGCAGGCAACTCTGTGAGGACAAAGTTTTCCGAAACCCAAAGGCGGGGATATTTTTCTAAGTAGAGTTACAACATCTAAATGTTTGATACGACCTCTGTAACAGAACAGAAACATAAAAATATATCATAAGATGTTCTCCAAAAAATATAAAATAGGTCATCAGATTAACTGTAATTTTAGCCAGACTTTTTGATTGATTTACAAAAATGTGAAATTCAACTTTCACACATTACCTCCCCTCTTCCCTAATCATTTTAAAAATCAACCTCCAATAACATCCAAGTTAACTTACTTTGCTTCAGGATCATACTCTGACCAAAAACGCACAAACTCATCTAGATGGTGTGGACCTAATATAGACCAATCTCTTGTTAAATAATCAAAATTATCCATAATAACAGCAACAAATAGATTAATAATCTGAAAATATAAACAATTACAATTAGAAATAACTGTGTGTAGATAACAACATAAATAGAGTGAACAATATCAAGAAAGTTAAAGGGGCATTGTCGTCTATACCTGTTTATTGAGCTCCTTTCAGAATGGAAATCAGACATCTGGTATCAGCAAATAAAGAAACAAGATATATGATTTACACCTGCCAAGCAATCTGCAACATATGTAGCCTGTAGAAAAGGGAGGCTTTTTTTTTTACACATTTAGCCTACAATTCAACTAATAAAATTAAATACTTACCAAGAAAGAACATAACACATAGAAGGATATAAAATATATATAAGCAAAGTCAGAGCCACATGATTCCGTGTTGGTACCATTGATAGAATGGGAATCAGCTCTAGGATCACACAAAACACCCTCACTGTTGGTACAAGACAACATAATATCTTGCCATGCTTCACCAGTCGCTGACCTATAAAACATAACAAAATATATTCTTTTCATGATTTTAAGGCTTGTGTTTTCTTAATCATCTTGGTATTTCACTGATATTTTTCATGCAAAATGGAATATTCCAATTATTACAGAAAATCTGAGATAGAGTTAATAATTTTAGTTTGTAAAGTAGTAATAAGAATTGGTCTACATGCTCTACTTGAAATTCCTTATGCCACATTTGCTTTGAAAACAAATTGCTATCACTGACTGCATTCAAATACCAAATACTTACCTAAATAATACTAATAATGCGTGAATAAAGGTTTGAAAATTGTTGTTTCGATGAATTTGTGTATCATCATCCAATCTAATTTTACCAAATATCTGAAAGAAAATTCATTGATACAAAATATATATCAATGATATACTCTTTCACAGAGAAGATGAAAGTTATCTTCAAAACATAGAAATACCTGTAAAAGACGTCACTGAACTAGAAAAAAAGCTTTCTCTTCTAATTTATCTTTCTTGTTCATTTATATACTGCTTATTACAAATCACACATAGTTACCTGCATTCCAATAACTGCATAGATGAAGAAGAGCATTACAATTAATAATGCAACATATGGAAGAGCCTGGAATAGAATTATAATCAACAATTAAGACACTGTTACATATGAATTGGTTACATATCAATTGGTACTCGGTACTGAATTACAATATCACTTCACTTATTGTGGGAATTACAAAGATAGTGGACCACAAGCATAAACGCCCTTCACTGCATGCGGATGTTAAAAACGAATCATTCATTTTAAGTTTCATCAAAATCGGTTGAAAACTAAGAGAGTAATAGCATATTCAAGATTTTGGGGCAAGGGCAATAACTCTGATTCTAACGGAGGAAAATAGCTCAAATTCGAACTTTATCTTCGTTTTATGTATATGTATACACATACCGAATTTCATTTGATTCCATCAACAAATCTAGTTTTTAGAGCATTTTCGAGCAATTGTTGTTGATAGAAGCACTTACTGTATAGAGGTTAAAGGGCTATAACTCCTCAAAACTGACGTAAGAGGCCTAAATCTTGAAAAAGCCTTGAATTTAATCAGAAGTAAACTAAACTTTCTCAAACCTTTCGATTTAGGTCCAATAACATCCATTTTAAGTTTCATCAAAATCGGTTGAAAACTAAGAGAGTAATAGCATATTCAAGATTTTGCAGCAAGGGCAATAACTTGATCTTTGTTTTATGAATATGTTTACACATACCGAATTTCATTTGATTCCATCAAAAAATCTAGTTTTTAGAGCGTTTACAAGCAAATGTTGACTGACCGACAGATGCACAGAGTGTTTACGAGCAATTGATGTTGATAAAAGCACTTACTGTATAGAGGTTAAAGGGCGATAACTCCTCAAAACTGACGTAAGAGGCCTAAATATTGAAAAAGCCTTGAATTTAATCAGAAGTAAACTAATCTTTCTAAAACCTTTCGATTTAGTTCCAATAACATCCAAGCAAATGTTGACGGACGGACAGGGGTGACGACAATATACATCCACATAGAGAGATGTGGGCATATAAAAATAATGTCAAATGTAACTGCACCTGCAGCTTCTTTTGGTAGGTCAAGATCAATTTGACTTGTAAGTTATAAGTACAAAATAAGTCAAGCACTTACCTGAAATGATTTAATAAATGTCCACAACAAGGTGCGAATGCCCTCTCCTCTACTCAGTAGTTTCACTAATCTCATAACTCGGAACAGACGGAAAAAATTAATACTAATAATAGTTTGACCATCCTGAAGAGTAATAGAGAGAATACTGAACAATTTAAAACATTGATGAACATTTTCTTCACTTGAATACAATAAAAGACCAATGTAGCAGGCATAGATATGGACAAACCTTTGTACAGTGGTAAATTGGACTGATATTTTCAATTGAATGTTTTAGAAGATGAATGAATTGAATTAACAAATCATCTGATCATAAAAGAATGATGTAAACCATATACAGAGCATAGTCTGGTAATTTTTTTTCAAACTTGGAATGGATTAAGATAATAGGTAATAAGAATTTAGATCTTTAGTCTATGAGTAGTTTTCAGAAGTGTAGAATTGAAACATTTTGATGTCAACATCAAGAGGTTTTCTAGATATAGATTGGGTCTCAATAAAGGTTATTGACTACAGATTTAAATTTCTTTCTTATAAGTCTACAGCACAGACAATTGCGCATTGAAAAACTCTTTTGATTCACTTTTTAATAATGAGGGATGGCAGCAAGGGCGCAGAGGCATGGTGGCCAGGCAGCAATTTTCAGGTTGTTCAACACAGGGCTCAGTCAAAGGCAGAATTGGATTGATGACAAAAACTTAATCAAAGAGGCAAAATAGATTCAAAAATTTCCAAGCAATTTGCAATCATAATGAATCCCAGGCTGCAAACTTAAGATTTTTTTTTTAATTCATTGAGGAAAATAAGGCATATTTCATCAGATTCCATGAAAGCACAAACTTAATTCCAAAAAGGCATCATTTCTTCATGCAAGCATTTTCATATAATTTTCAAAGACTCTCAATGTGGTAAAGGTAACTGAAGAGATAGATTTTTTAATTTTAAGCATTTTAAGACATGCCAGTTGATGGATTAATTGAAATATTAACAATTGTTATGACTAACATACTGGACTAAACAAGAAATTGAACAATCATGCAAGTTAAAACCTAAATTAATCATGCAATCAAACCTAATATCTTTCATGCACTACAATTTAACAATGGAGATTTCACATGCAAAACAAAATAATAAAAAAGATCTTTCAACAGCAGAACATATTGACAAACATTTTCCAATTTTACATTTGAACAAGATCATTAATTTGATTGAATAGGCCATTCCCATACCAAAGATGGTGAGCACACTTAATCATTACATTTATAATATGGTAGACCACTGAAGTATTGGACTTAGTGAATAGTGCTCAAACAATGTAACATTTCATAACATGGTTTAATACATATAGAGATATGCCAGGTCAAATGCTCAAAATACCAGACGTATAATGCATACATAATTTGGGGAATTTGCATATGAAATGGTTGGGGCTGGTAAGATACAGTGAAAACCAATTCATAAGGTTTTTAATAAAGTCATGTCTTTGGAATATGCTCGATAAAATTGTTTCAGCATAACATATTTTTTCACAAGGTCACCACAGTCGATTGTGACTCATGATTAGAGGTGTAGACCAGATTAAACATGTCAATCACACACAATATTGTAGACATTGTGCTCTCTTATAGGGACATTCATTATTAACATCATGCAACAACTATGTATAGCGCATAAAAAACTTTGAATATCCAAGCGCAGTTACCCATTTTAAGCCTGGTTATATCAACATCCTTTAAGGCAACAGTTATATTGTGTGCATCAAGACACAATCGCAAATATATATAATCTCCTAACAGTGCATTTGCTTCTAATAAGAAACTTGGAAGGGTCAGGTATAGTGTTAGGAGGAATTGCTCTAGGATCTACCGATATGCATTATTAACTATAAGCATGAGAAGCACTAAGTTAGCTCTATATCTATGTTCGATAATATTTAGCATATTTAGCTTGATCTCAAATTATCTGCTCTTTTGTTCTGTGGAAAATTGTCAAATGCTTAAAGAGGCTCATATGCAATCAATCATGCCTTGGCATTATGTGAATAAAATAAAAACAAATTTTCATATTTCTTATGAAAAAAAATTTCAAAATTTCTTAGTACAATTATCCCGCAAGACCCTTAACTCGGTTTTATTCAAACTTCTTCTTAAACTATATACAGGACTGTTGTAACAGAATTTCTGGTGAAGAATTTTTATACTTAATTTAATGCCCCCAAAGTCTAACTCTAAATGACTTGTCCATAAATATCATAAAATTGACATCAAGGTTTGATTCAGAATAACTTGTTTTGCCCTTAAGAGGAAGTTCAAACTCGAAGTATTTGATGGCCTGGGCTATTCTTATGGATCAAAGTTTTTCTTCCTTAGGAAAGTTGGAAACAAGTGTTTTAAATAGGATCAGACTTGGTAATGCCAATTGAATTTGCCGGAAAATTCAGAACTGGCATTTGAAACTTCAGTCAAATGAAACAGCTTGAAAATAAAACTAGTAAAAATCACCCAATCAACAGCCCTGACAAGAAGTTATCTTTAAAGACATATAAAACACAACAAAAGCTCAATCTATACTTGTTGAAGACACATTGATACAGTATAAATATAATAATATCTAGATTATCTAAATGAGGACCAGTATTTGGTTTACCTTATGAGGATCATCCGAAAATTCCTGGATATAAATACAGTAGTTTTTAGTAATGTATAAAGTCTGTTATGTTAGTACTAAATTACTAGCTAAATGATACTAAGTGACATTTCTACTACCGAAAACTATATTAATCATGTTCAGTTCAAGTACCTAATTTATCAGTTTAAAAAAAAACTTTTCATGAACATTGATATTGGTGTTCACACTTATATAAACTGATATTGATGTTTATACCTATGTATAACAAATAGATATTGATACCATTAAAATTTGTTTATGCTATTACAAATTGATTTTTATATTATCATAATTTCTTCTATTACAAATTGATATTAATGTTTATACCCTATGCATAACAAATCAATATTGATGTTGTTACTTTTTCAGATTGTTGTTGTACTATATCAAATTGATGTTTATGTTTATACCATGAAAATTGATGATTATACAATAACAATTTGATATTGATGTTTATAATTATAATAATACAAATTGAAATTGATGATTATACAATAACAATTTGATATTGATGTTTATATTTATGATAATACAAATTGAAATTGATGATTATACAATAACAATTTGATATTGATGTTTATATTTATGATAATACAAATTGAAATTGATGATTATACAATAACAATTTGATATTGATGTTTATATTTATGATAATACAAATTGAAATTGATGATTATACAATAACAATTTGATATTGATGTTTATATTTATAATAATACAAATTGAAATTGATGATTATACAATAACAATTTGATATTGATGTTTATAATTATAATAATACAAATTGAAATTGATGATTATACAATAACAATTTGATATTGATGTTTATATTTATAATAATACAAATTGAAATTGATGATTATACAATAACAATTTGATATTGATGTTTATATTTATGATAATACAAATTGAAATTGATGATAATACAATAACAATTTGATATTGAAATTTAAATCATAACAAATTGATATTGATATTTACACTATGACAAATATATATTGTTTATACCATTACAAATTGAAATATAAAAATAGAACTACTAGAAGTAGAATTGTCACAACTTCAGGCTGAAAATTAGTCAGTTGTCTGAAGATCATATAGCGTGAAACTCTAACAACAACATGTTTTAATATTTCTATATTGCTCTACAATTGATGTATTTAGCACTATTTCAACAGTGAGAATTTTTTGTTGTCATTACCATTACAAATTGATTTTTATTGATTTTTAGTACCATTATAATTCATATATTAATGCAAATTGATTTTAATGTTTATACTATTATAAATTGATATCTATACCATAAGAAATTGATACTGATGTTTATACTATTACAAATTGATACTGATGTTTATACTATTACAAATTGATATTGACGTTTATACCATTACAAATTGATATTGATGTTCATACTATTACAAATTGATATTGATGTTTATACCATTACAAATTGATATTGATGTTTATACTATCATAAATAGATATTGATGTTTAAAGTAATACAAATTGATATTGATGTTTATACTCATACAAGTTGATATCTACTCTATGCTAAATTGATATTGATGTACATAGTTATACAAAACGATCTTTATACTATAATAATTTGATATTGATGTTATACTATTAACAGTGAAATTGATTCTTGATGTTTATGTAATTGCACATTTATATCAATACACAAATAATACAAAATATGGATATAATAGATAAATTTTGATATCTATACCCTTAACAAATAACTCCTTTCAAATCCACAGGAACCTGAATGATTAGTAAAATGGCAAGAATAATAATAAAAACTCCATTCTTATCTAAACTAAAAAATATCAATTAGATTAGTAGTATTATAAATGATATTGTGGGTGAAGAACATACTATTAGTAATCATCACCAGAAATATGTGCAGTTATAAAAAGCCACAAGCTAGATTTGATAATAAAAAGTTAAATTTGCTGAATAATGTAATAGAGATGGAGAAATTGAACGTTACTCACATTGACTTCAGTATAAATAATATCTATAAAACTACCAAGTACAATTATAAAATCGAAGACATTCCACGCATCACCAAAATAATTCTGAAAAATAAGATATGAATATTAGATTGTCTGTCAGACATAATAACTAGTCATGTGTCAAGTTTGATGAGTTTGTTACTGATACAAAGCCAATCACTTAATAGCATATAAGAATAGATTAACAGCACATCCATTCAATACCTCCAAAAATATACTGTTTTTTTTTGCCTATTATTAATAATTACATGGGATCATTAACTAGATATTACATTAGGTACAGTAAGTATGGACGAAAAAAATTAACAGAACGATCAACCTTCCATTTTGTGGGTAGCAGTTAAAATAACTAACCTTGAATCTGAAGGCTGCTAATTTGAGTAAAAATTCCACTGTAAAGACTCCAGTAAAGATCATGTTGAGGTAGTCTAATGACTTAGAATAAGGTATACTTTGATCATCATACTGAAATCAGATCAAATCAATTCTTTTAGCATCCTAGGTTTTCTGAACACCAGGAATCTAAGAGGAGGTGAAGTCTTCACAAAATTAAATTAAATTACCTACTACTATTGTGTACCCCTCAAAACTAAAAATCATCCACAAACATTTCATGTATTCAAAATGAATAAACAAAATATTTCAGGATTTATAAGCTACGTCTTTTAAATCAACACACTGAAACTTACAAACAAATATAAAAAGGTAAGTTAATACAGTATTAAGTTGATATGTTTTTTTTTAGGGCATCAATGGGATAAAAATAAAAGATTTTATGGTACAAACCTTCATGGCTAGTGCGATGGTGTTGATCATAATTAAAATAAAAATACCATATTCAAATGCCTGAGACGTAACAAACCACCAAATTTTATATTGTATTCGAGCTTTAGGTATATATCTTCGACTTGGTTTCACTTTTAATGCAAATTCTATGCATTTTCGCTGTAAAATTGAATCCAAATATATTAACTCTTTGTTTGTTGAACTACAAAAAGTGTAGCATGTTATGTATTTGTTTCAAAGTAAAAGACGAATGAAAAAACAGATGAATAAGATCTGTTTCATTCACATACAACTATTATAATTCTTCCATTGGTTAGATAAATTTGATCAATTAAATCCTCAAAGTTTTCATTGAAGAAACATGGAATTCTCTTTCCATAACTCATATAAACAAGTGGTTGCCTAGCAAGATACGTCCACTTTCCTGATACATTTTTAGTATATCAAGGTCAGTCACCAATATGCGTCAAATCATACTAAATATTCACACCAAATTTCATTAAATCAGATGAAAACTGTAGTCTCTATTGTGTTCACAAGCCAATTGTGGATGGACAGGGGCGACAAGCACATTATAATGTGGGCGTTAGAATAATCATCAAAATCATTATTTACCTGGTTTTTATCAAGTTCACAGTTTTTGTACTCCTGTTCTCCTTCATTTTGAAACGTGACAATAACAAAACCAACGAAGATATTCACCATAAAGAAGGCAATAACAATAATAAAGACAAAATAGAAGATGGCTACCACAGGTCTGTAGTTATGTATAGGTCCCATTCCCTCTTCATTAGAATCTATAGATTTATATAATAACCTGAAAATACAATCAACTTTATAAACTCTTCAATCTAAGGATAAAGCCTTGAGGGACTCATGAAATCTTAGAAGTTTTGATTATCAAATCAAATCTTTTCTGTACTAAGCATGTTCTATGCATTATAAAATAAATAATACTTTATTCAACTTACATTGGCCACCCTTCAAATGTGGCAACAGTAAATAAAGTGAGCATAGCTTGAGAAACATCATCAAAATTAAAGGCATTTTCTTCCCACTCTCTCTCTTTTTTTATTGGTTTTCTGAAATCTCCATCTTGAAACTCGACATAGTACCCTCTGAAATAAAGATTTGTTAATCAATTACTAATAAGTCTTTAATTGAAGTCTGTGACATACAAAATAAGTTTTTATGGAAAACATACTTCACAAAATACAGTTTTGGGAAAGACCTAACATTGGAATTTACCTAGAAATACTTCCAAATAACATGTAAAATAATATTGATATTTTTGTATTATTAAAAAGTGATATACTTACTGACAGTCTAGTTCTGTTAATTTTGAAGGATCTGTACAACTATAGAACTTCCCCTGTAAAACAGTTATTAATCAACATAGGATAAGTTGAGGAGATACATGTATTGAGCAAGATATAATAACACTTTAAAAGTAGCTTTTCAATTAAATTTTTTTCAATCTTTTTGAATATTTCTATTTAAGTTTCTTATGCTAAACTTTATTAAACAATTGCAAAAATAACATTTTTTACCAATTTTAATTAAAAAAAAATGTGATTTAAGTAATTTAGTCAAAAATTAAAATAATTTCTAGAAGGCAACTGACCTTAAATAACTGTACACCAATAACAGCAAACATAAACTTGAGCAGGAATGTCACTAACATAATATTATAGATAGTTTTAACTGCCACAATAACACACTGTACAACATGCTGTAACATAATATGACCATATATTAATATAATGATATAACTCAACAAGATCTCATAACAAATTATACTAGCGTTCATATTGTTCAGCCATCTTACTCCAAAAAATCTATTTCAAGTGTGATATTACAATTGTCTACTCATTAAAGTATCATTCAAAATATCAAAGCCAACGTCTTATATGGCTTCCCATGTAAGAAGACTGAAGTACCTAAAGATATTTTTGTTCTAAGCAATACTTTACACAAATACTTACTTTTAATCCTTTAGCTCTGTTTATGGCACGTAGTGGACGTAATACTCTCAAAACACGAAGAATTTTCACAACCGAGATAGCATCATGACTGAAAAATTCAAATAAAACGTAAATAGTTACACGAATGGAGTAGATATATTCTATGAACTGAAAATAAAAAATGCAGTATTAATGATCATATTCCAATATTTAAATAAAAAGAAATAAATGTATGTTTCAGCTTCATTTGTGACCTATATTGACATTTTTACACAATATTTGTTAGCATAGTTTTATAGTCTTTAATATTATAATAATTTTTCTATAATAAATTTTGTATTCTAGTAACCTTGGCCAAGAGTATCTTCTATAACACCCAATACTAATGTAATTATAACCTAACTTATATGTATACCAAATAATCGTTGTACACTCTTAACAAGATGTTAAATACAAAAACCCTAAACTCTTTTAACATCTAAGCAAGGAACATTAAGTATGCCAATCATAACAGTGAAGAGTGAATATATTATCAATATTTATATCTAAGTGACATTGGTGCTCACATCATATTGACATATAGCTCTTGTATCAATTTCATATACAGTTTTATTATAGCATATCAGGCCCTATGTAAAAACCTTAGCGAGTTGGTTAGTGGTGAATATTTCTTTTTTAAAACTGTTTTTGAAGAATTGGAAAACCAGTCACAGAGTGATATAAGGTCCTCTGCAAAAATAAGCATGTCCTTCTTCATAAACAATGAATGTTCAGCGCAAATTATAATATATAATGTACATTGAACATCAAGTGTCAGCAACCTAACTGAAATAAATGACATTGAGTTTTACTTTCTGCTGTTATGCATCTTGGCCAATAATGACAAAAAATATCCTGGAGTGTGCAAGAGGAGAAATGATGTTTGAAAAACAAAAATAACATGGTTCCTTTTTCCCCCTGTTTTTAATGCATAGGGATTTGAGGTGCACAGACATACAGGTTCTCATTTACATCACTGACAATCTCAACAATCCTTGAACTTTCTTAATCATTCACACACAGAATTCATATATTTAAAAAGATAAATTATAGATTCTACTTTGAAAATATCTACAATCTGCAATTCTTATTTCAACACAGAAGTCTAGCTTGTGAGCTTAATTTCAAAATCAATTATCATTACAATTCGGAAATTTGTTGATTCCTTAACATTAATATTGTGAGCCTTAGAAACATTTAGATGAATAGGGCACATAGATATATTTTGAGTGTGGACACCAAACCTTACCTCCATGATGAAACAGCTCTAAATACATAGTTGATATTATTATTTTTATATGTAATATTAGTAGTGTATAATGATTCAGATACAAGATACAATCTAACTTTAATGCTAACTAGAAAGAGGTGTACTATTGTCTAATACTGACTTTAAAGTTTGATGCAAATTGTCATTTGAGCACCACAATGAATTGTCTGACACAAAGGCTAGAAATGTAAGTACTCACTCGAGTGGAAATGAAATTAAAGACACAGCAACAACTAATAAATCTAAAATGTTGAAGAAACTTCGACAAAATGACTCTTCATGTAACACTAATCCATCTGTTATAATCTGGAATAATAACACAGAAATCATTTATAGGTGTACAACTTCATTCAAAACAATATAGGAGGCCAAAAAGTGAACGCATGTAAAAGAGGGTTTAGCACAAAATTTTCCATTAAACTTTTAAAACATAAAGAAAAATGAAGGTGAGGAGTGAAATCAGGAGATTTGTCAGCATTAGTTACAGACATAAGGTTTACCATATTCATTAGCTTAGCTTTACTTACTTTAATGATAATTTCTATGGTAAAAACAGTAGTGAAAAAATAATCAAAATGGTTTAAAATCTGAAATAAATATAGAATATGTTACATCTCAGACATTTGGTGTTAGAATCGAGTTTACTAGATTGAATTATGAAGGAAAGTTAAGAAAATCATTTATAATGTCTCTCATCACTGGAAGACAAGATCTAACATATACTACTAGTATCTAGGCAACGAGAAAATATTGGGACTAATGACAAGATCAATTGATCAATAAACATTAGATTTGCTCTTCTTCAGGGCGTTTTTTGGCTTGTTGTCCTAATGATGTCCCCCCCCCTCCCCCAAGTTTGAGATCTTGTTGACAACTTACAGTGTTTCGTGGTGATTTGGATTGAAGTGGATCTTCTGCAGCCAACATAGCACTACTGATCAGAATACAAACTAAGACTACATTACGAAAATATGAATGATTACAAATCTTGTGGCACATTATTCGGAATCTGAAATACACAAATAAATTTCTGAATAACTCATAGCCAGAATCATTCATCAACCAACCTTAGTTGTCCAAGTTTAACTATAACTATAATAATATATAATACATGTAACTATATACTACTAAATGGGCTAAATCTTGATTTTTGTGATGTTCACATAGACTGCTATTTTCCAGTTTTTTTGCAAACTTTGCTTTGATAAAACACATCTCCGAACCATTTCAAAACATATTTGTGACATAATTGGTTGAAATCTCTTCGTTACAATTAGTAAAAATTCAAGTTGATTGACAAGAGTGTCAAGATGAAGCACTTTTTCCCAAGAATAATAAAAAGATTTTTACTTTGTTCCAAAACAACTTACTTATTATTTGGAGCAAAGATGAAAAGGGAACTGGCATTTGGTATTGGTTTAATTTTATCAGATATATGTATCTCTGACATTCTACGTGGTCTCATCTGGGTTGAAGTGGTTTGTGCATCTTCATCTTCTTCATCATTCTCATCATCAGATGTTTCTGATGAATCAGATGTTTCTTCATCATTCTCTTCATCATCTGTATCTTCTAGAATAAAACATGGCTTCATCAATTAAACAAATGAAATCATTTTGAATTTGACTGTTTAAAGCTTTATTAGCTGGTAAAATATCTAAATGAATATATCCTATAAAGACAATACAGTCTCACATTATTTAACACAGAATAATGACAATGTTTAAGGTGTATGGCTAAAAATACTATACCTTGAATAGGCATCTTTTTATTGGTGCGATAATCAGTTGAATCTGTATCATCATCATATAGTTTAATACGAACATGATGATCAGCACTTTCTCTTCTACTTCTACAAAATACATTATAAGTGTTGATCTTAATTTGACAGAGACAATTTATGTTAAGAAAGGGTAATGGTTAACAACAGTATAAAAATATCTTTGTCTGTCAGTACAGTGAATCAAACTGTTGGCTTAATGGTTGTTCTTCATGAACGAATCTTTTAATAATTCATATCATATGTGACTACAGATAACACTTTTTTATATCAACTTGAACCAAAACTTACCTCCGACTTCTGTTGCTTGGATTCCTGCTCAACGCTTTTTCTTCATCTAAATTATCATTACCATTAACATCAACACCTTCATCTACCTCCTCATCCTGTAAAATAAACATATCATCATTACCATTAACATCAAATATATATTCTCCTGTAAAATTAATTTATCATTATTACCATTAACATCATCGATATCAACATTCTGTAATATAAACATATCATCGATATCAACATTCTGTAATATAAACATATCATCGATATCATCATCCTGTAATATAAACATATCATTATTACCATTAACATTATCTATATCATTATTACCATTAACATCATCTATATCATCATCCTGTAAAATTAACGTATCATTATTACCATTTACATCATCTATATCATCATCCTGTAATATAAACATATCATTATTACCATTAATATTATCTATATTATCATTACCATTAACATCATCTATATCATCATCCTGTAATATAAACATATCATTATTACCATTAATATTATCTATATTATCATTACCATTAACATCATCATCTTGAAAAATACATACAACATCATCTATATCATCAACCTGGAAAATAAAAATATTATCATTAACATGAACATCACCTATATCATCATCCTGTAATATAAATATAAAAAAATATCATTAACATCATCATTATCATTCACATCATTTTCTTGAAAAATACATATAACAATAATAACATCATCTATATCATCAACCTAGAAAATAAAAATATTATCATTACCATGAACATCACCTATATCATCATCCTGTAATATAAATATAAAAAAATATCATTAACATCATCTACATCATCATTATCATTCACATCATCATCTTGAAAAATAAATAAAACATCATTACCATTTACTTAACAAAAAGACATACCACAAATGCTCATTATTTCTCTTTGCTGATTTTTACACTAGGATCATAATTCTTAAGACATTCAAAAAAATAGTTAATTTTAAACACATACTGGTACAATTTGAATATTTTATTGAATGAAAATGTGACCTACAGGTATATCTTTAACAGGACTGACACTTTTTGATCTTCTTACTGATCTTGTTCTTTCTTTCTCTTCCGCTTTTTCTTCTTCTATCTCAGTTAAACTTTGAGCATCAGCTAAATTATCAACAGCAATAGCCAAGAAGACATTCAGTAAAATATCTGATGTCTGGTTAAGGAAACTGAATAAAAACCATAGAATTTTGAATTTTATCAATCTGAAAAATTTACCTGTATTTTGAAAATGAATTTTTTTTTTAATTCAATGAGAGAAATTGGTGAAGACTGTCCTAGTTAGTCTCTCACTCCCATACTATCTCAATTCTATCAAATTTTTTACTACATTTAAGAATATTTAGTTTTGGAAAATTGATTTTTTTGAATGATTGCTATCACAAATTATACTTTCCAATTTGTTGTTCAAAGGATACAATTTCCACAAATAAAGAGAACGACAAAATATAAACAAACAACAACACCAAATCCACCAACACCACCATAGGCTCTGATACCATCATACATTACTACATTCCAATCTTCACCAGTTAATATCTACAATTTCATTAATAAAGTTATAACACTTGCAGAACAATATCTTTTTATTGCTGTACATATTTCATTGTCAACAATTATAACTTCAATTGCATGAATATTGATGACAGAAAATTTTGAAAAGAATAATTTGAAATTGAATCTGGAAACGATATATTTAATCTAAGAATTGGTTTACCTGAAAGACTGTTAGCAATGCTTGCCAAAACTCATCAAAATTACTCCTAGGTTTCATCTGGGTATCGTCAAAATTAAATCGCCCACCAAATAACTGCATCCCCAATAAGGCACATATTACAATAAATAGAAAGAGTAGTAATAACAAACTGGCAATAGAACGCATACTGTTTAACAAGGAAGCAACCAGATTTCGTAAAGATGACCAATATCTACAATAGAAAAAATTGACATGTTGACAAACCTTCTTTAAGACAAAGCCATATTGTTATCTCTGCCCCTAAGATTGCGATTCTTACAGGGCACTGTTGAAGGATTTGGAGAGTATACAAAGCAGACTATTCTGTTAGGTATGCCTGCAAATTATTCTTAAATCTCTGTACATGTACATCTCTATCTCTGACACCCTTTACCACTTCTTCCATCTACAATCATCACAAGGTTGGCTAACATGAAACTTTCCTTTTGTCATGATTCAAAATTATCTAGCTTCATTCAAAGTTATCAACAGACAACTTTATGTCAATTTCAAAAATAACAAACTTACCTTGTTGCTTTGAAGACACGTAATAATCTGGCACATCTGAGTACACTGACACCAAGAGGTGGCATAACTTCTGTATAGATAAATATGACTTCTAATATACTACACAATACAACAAAACTGTCAAATCGATTAAATAAAGATACAAAATAGCCCTGGAAGCCTAAACTGTACATCTTTAACAGCATTTCAAATGTAAATAAAACAACAAAAAACAGGTTAGCGATACCTGAAATGAAAAAAATAAAAAATACCATGTAATTAGACTTCATCTATTTCTATTTCTACTAAGTGACTGAATCCATAGATCTATTTGACTATGAAAAATATGACCATACGTCAGAATGCCACTTGCAAAAGTCTTGAATTGTAAAACACCAAAATACATCAATATAACAGTAATAGCTTTTTTCTAACTCTTCCTAGACTATAATGTAATTTAGTAAATCGTTATAATCTTAAAAGAGAGAAAATAGTGTATTTGGTTTGACAATGTAACTAAGTGGTCACTTACTTTGAAAGCTATCCAGCCATTCTGGTTGTCTATAATGTTCTGAAGTTAATACACATGTATTTAAAAACACTAACACAATAACTATCCAATAAAAAGCCTGGGATTTCACAATTTTACGACTGAACCTTCGACATCTTCTATTCCATTTTTCAAATAAAAATCTAAAATAGACAAAAAACCTGGCAGTGCATTAGGAATGCTTATTGAATGAATAGTTCAAGCACGAAATCGTGTCTGCAAATGCAGGTATTATAATTTCCTTCAATAATTAATTCAAGATACATAGTAATTAAATTTATCTATAGTAGCACTATGACTGCTGTTTATAAGAACAATGTAAGAAGTGAGGTAATTTGCACTACATTGATAAAAGTCTTAATAATGTCTACTCCTGAGCATCAGACCACATTCAATGGCAAACAATTACTTGCAAGGTTTCAAGATGATACACCTGTTTTTATCAAGACTCGCTAGCCTAATATTCATTAAAGTAATCTTCAATATAATAGTGAACTAAAAAGTTCAACAAAATAAACTATATACCATACCTTTTTTGTTGAAACCATGATGGTGTTAATTCACTAGCATCTATTTCTTCTAATTTATCTGTTACATCTTCACTTTTATCTACAATAACATTGGATATAGATATAGAACACAGGTCATTATTTTGAGATAATAGTAGCAGTAGCATCTGGTGAATATTGGGAAATATAGTGATGATGCTACTCACACCACCTCTCCGTGGCTATAAAATAGTGGGGTATCCTGGCCACTATATAGTGAGGTATCCTGGCTACTATATAGTGAGGTATCCTGGCCACTATATAGTGAAGTATCCTGGCTACTATATAGTGAGGTATCCTGGCTACTATATAGTGAGGTATCCTGGCCACTATATAGTGAAGTATCCTGGCTACTATATAGTGAGGTATCCTGGCTACTACATAGTGAAGTATATATATATATATTTATTAACAACAGATATATATATATCTGATACTTACTATGTCTAGGTGTAGCTATAACCTCTTCACCTTCTTCGTCACATTCTGGATCAATATCATCTGAAATATCATAGTTACAGTTAACAATACTACTAGCATATTTATTAACGTTAATGTTTCACTGTCACACAGTCATCAGGAATTATTCCCTCATTATTGCATCAACCATGATGTAATTGGGTACAGATAACCCATGTAAACATAAGGTCACGAGGTTTAGCCAAGACTCTGGTTGTAGACAGGTTCCTTGTAATCCTTGTATCCTTCACAACAATACTGTTGATTTTCACTTAAATTCTTTCCCATCAATAAGCATACAAGTAATGATTAACCTTTTATATTGTTTGCTAATAAAATGCTTGTAGAAGAGAAATTTATTAGCATGCTTGAAAATTCAGAAACATCTATGGTATGATTTTTAATTTATTATGTGGCCTTAAATCAAAATATTAAAATCTGACCCGCTTGCGTTATCCAATCTAAATAACCACGAAGATCTTCTTCCAATTGTTGTTTTTCGCGTAATTTTTGAAAATCTCCACGAGCTTTAGCTTTTTCTCTTTCTTTAGAAAACTCTCTGAAAAAAAGAGAAGAACTAGAAATGTACAAAAATCGTATAATTCCTTCAAAAATATCTAAGAATTTCACTTTCTATTTCTGTCATTATCTTTTCTAGATATGGCAGAGTGTCAAGAAAACACAAGTCATCTTGTTATTCAAATGAAGAAAATTCTGGACGCACATGATTTGGCAGCTCAAATTGCGATAGTGAGAAACACTATTACTGAATGGTTTAGCTAAAAATATTCTGTTTCTGAGACTAAAGTACATTTGGTCAAATGGATGGTGAAACAGTCTCTTTCATAGTCTGGACATCAATTGATTGGTATGACATATGATGACATTTGACTGATTTTAATCAAATCATATATGTTTTTAGTTGTTGTTTAGATTATAGAGAAAATGAGAACGTACCCACTCAACACACCAAGAACAAGATTGAGTACAAAAAAAGAACCAATAATAATGAGACTAATAAAATAAATCCATGGCCATTCATTTCCTACAGCATCATTTACCTACAATATATAAACATTAATCAATATACTAACTATAGTAACTATCTTGATTAACCTTGACTTTTATATTACCTGTTTGACATACTGTATATGATGTTACTGAAGACTGTTAACAAACATGCTTGATGAATAACAGGGGTTTTAAAATGATTTTTAAAATACATCCATTTCTTTTTTCCATATTTCTAATTAAGAGTCATGTGAATGGTGAGGAGGAAGGCAACTTGTAAATGCAACTGCTTTGGATATTTCCAGAAATAAGTTTCCAATCACAAACAAGTCAAATTATACCTATTTGTATCTGATGAATAAAATCATTATGTGTGTATATATAGGAAGATGGTAGTTTGACGAAATAGGTTAGTTGTGAGCCAAAATGAGGCTAACAGTTGCAGTGATATAGAATTAACTCTGAGAGCAATTCAAGATTATACTGTGGAATAAACAATAATCTTACATCATAAAGTACATCAGTCCATCCTTCCATAGTAATACATTGAAAGACAGTTAACATAGCCAAACCAAAATTATCAAAGTTGGTAATACCAAAGTTAGGCCCTTCCCAATATTCATCACACACTGAACCTGGTACTGCATCATCACACAGAAACCCACGTCCACACGGATGAGGTTCTTCAAAGGCTATAGTTTCTGAAATTAGAAGTTTACAATGAGTTTAAATGAGCCGTTTTAAGAACTATCATAGCTTATACTTAAAAGGATAAAATTGAGTTCCAATTCATTTGTCCTGGTTCCACATCCAACCAAAGAAATATTATCAATAGCTAAACTTACTTGGATTTTTGTAAAAACAGGTTTTATGCATTTTTCCTGAGAACAGCTCCAATCCAATAATAGCATATATAATGATAACAAATATAACCAGAAGTGCTATGTGTAATAAAGGCACCATTGCTCGTAATATAGAGTTTAATACAACTTGTAAACCTGAAAATATAATCAAATTGTTTACATGTGACCATTCAAAGGGATATTAAAGTCTTCTAAATATTTGGGTACCAACCAATTTTATAATCAGAGCTCTTTTTTTCTCAAAACATAACATTGAGAAATTTTGAGAAGATTTAGGATCACATTTGTATGATTTGGTTTGGATTTCAATGAGGCAGATATACATGCACATGAAAAGAAAAGGACTTACTTGGTGCTCTGGATACAAGCCGTAATGGTCTTAATACTCTAAATGCTCTTAGAGCCTTAACATCAAAACCTTTATTATTTACAGAAGTTAATATAATACTAATTACACTGAAAAATACAATATAGACAGATTTAGAGCTGTAACATCAAAACCTTAATTATGTACTGAAGTACATACTCCTTAAGTGACATTTAGGTGCAGAGATCACAACATAAAATAGTCAAAATGACTAAAATAATAGCCTGCCAGGCTCTATACGCCCACTACCGTCTGTCAGAAATGATTACAAAGTCTGTAGTGGCTCAATAATGAATTTACAAATAATCTTTTTAACTCAGACAAAAGCTCAAAAACAGAAAATTAAAACATGAACAAGGTCTCATCGACGTTCACACAACAGCAATAACTCGTAACCGTTCATTCACTTATTACCAATTTCAAACTTGACTGAGATCTCATCAGTATCTACATGCATACCAAGTTTAGTCAAGATCGGATAAAAATTGTGGCCTCTTATGTGCCTACAAGCCAAATCTTAAGCCTTTTTACTAAGTCAAGGGCAATAAATCTATCATCTGATTATTACCAAATTTGAGAACTTATCAATATATACATGAATACCAAGTTTCATCAATATCAGATAAAAACTTTAGCCTCTATCATGGATACAAACCAAATTTGATGTGGTTATTTTTTTTCAAGGGCAATTACTCCAAAACCGTTCTTCTGATAATTACCAAAATCAAACTTGACTGAGATCCAATCAATATATACATGCATAACAAGTTTCATCAAGATTGGATAAAAACTGTGGCCTCTATAGTGGCTACAAGAAATGTGTACAGACAGACAAACCGATGGACGGACAGGGGCGACGGCAATGCGTATAATTAAATACAGACAGACTTAGAGCTGTAATATCAACACCGTTTGTCTTATTTCAGTATTGAAACTGTATTGTCCTTTGATTAATTATATGATGTGAAACTGAGTACAAAAAATTATCTTACCCTATAACAACAATTATAAAATCTAAAATATTCCAACCATTCCGTAGATAGGCGCCTGAATGTAACACAAAACCATAGGCTATAATTTTTAGAATTGCCTCAAAGGTAAATATCACTAAAAATACATACTCTACATGTTCCTGAAAAAAAGTTTACAAACGAAACAATCAAAATTGCCAGAAATTAATATCAATGATTCCTATCTGGTAAGAAAAATGATGCAAATTTTGGACAATCAGGTCTTGTTCGTGTATTGTATAACTCAACGACCATTCTCTGAGTAAGATGTTACACCACAGCTAGTTGAGCAATATTATCTGTGAGCTTGTTATCAACCATTCTTGGATGTCTTCTGTACACATATGTCTCCCACAGCATAAAGAATATAAACATTAACAATATACCAAAGGCTTCTAAATTACACTAAAATGCCATTTAATCTGAAACCTTACCAATTGACCTTTTCAATGTATTGATACATGGAAGAACATAGGATACATAACATGTCAGCCTTTTGCAGGGCGTTCTATTGATGTCCTGCTTTGTTTTCATTATTCAATATTATCCAAATTATCTTCAAATTTGGTATGTATGGATTTCAATAAATAATTTCTGAATTGCAGGGATATAATGGAATTTGTGGAGTGTGCATGCATGTCCTTTAACTGTCCACTTTCGTATGTACCTGTATCAGTGCCTGGTAAGGGAACACTTAGAGTTAATCAGTAAACTAAATAATACATGTTACACAAAGACTTACCAGAGTCATGTTTATTTCGTTGGTATCTGATTTTGGATATGGTGTATATACAGCAAGTGCAGCACAATTAGCAAATATAGTAATAAGAATTAAATATTCGAATGCTGTGGGTCAAGTTAAGGAAAATCTATAAACCCTAATATAAAACTTAATTTACATGCCATCATGATGATAAAAAATCTAATTCTGAAAAATTTGTTGCCTTTCTTTGTGACTGGGTTTGTAAATTAGGTGGCCAGAGATTACATAGCCAATATTGTTTAGTTGGTTAATCCATCACACACAAATAGACCATTGGTGGACAAGATTGTCCAAGAGGTCATTCTTTAACCAATCTGCAACACTCTTCCTGCAACTCATCCACAGAAGGCATCTAAAATTTACTCAAACAGTATAAATAGCTCTTGTTCGCTCATCCTAACATTGAAAAATATATTTAGCATTTCCATCCACCAACAGGTAAATAATGATTTTACTCTGAATGAAACTGAAATTGTCCTGATAACCAGGTCCAGGTTATTTAAGGTGGAGAATATGTGTAGAGATAGGAGTCTGTACAAAAAACAACCATGACCTTCATATAGCCATCAAAGTTCCTTCAGTGCTTCTGAGTTGAAAGGTACATCTAAATAATATTTGATCGACATGTTATATTGAATGTATAAGAACTGTCAATCAATCATACAGTTAGTTGAAGAAAGTTGATTTGATCTCATTAATGAGCTTCAGTCTAGGATAAAGTAATTTACAGATATCAATATTGCCACAACATAATTCTATTAGTCTTTTCAACTTTGACCTTGATAGACTAACATTCCTGCATTCTTTTCTCTTGCACCCTATTAGGCATGCAGCCCAGAAGAAACATTTTCAGTGCATAAAACAATGCATGAATTTAAAAAGGATATCTCCATTCTACAACTTTTATACATAGCTTCCTCAGCGGGCTCTTCAGTGTGAGGAAGTATAAAGCCCGAGGGGGGCGTACATTTACATTTTGTTGTTTTCGGACTTGGGCCCGTTTCCGAGTCATATTGGCACCAGCTGCGGCAGCCACTAATGCTGTACTCCATGCATTGCTTATGATAGGTTTTTCACCAGTTCCAGGATCTGTTGGGTCAGCGGAAGGATCTTGAGATTGTGATGTGTCCTTTGTATCTGGTGGTAAACGAGTTTGACTTGTGTCAGCAATGCGATCATGACTTGAACCTGAAGAACATGAAAAATGACAACCTAAATATAATTTCTTTGAATGGCATTTAGCAATTGTGAGTACGATATATAGACACAGCTTTATGGAACAACAATCACTAGTTAAAGTTTTATGCAACGTTTCGACGTGTCTATATATAAATATAATTTGCTTGATATATTTCAATACACAACTACATATTAGCAGTACATCAAAATGTCCAAATTCTTTCCCATAAACCTAGTTATGACAGACATTTTGATAGAGGTTTCCCATGATGTAAATATACAGTAACTAAACCTATATTATACATATTTGTAATTAAAATATGTTTTGGTCTACAAATTATCTTCAGTATATCTAAAATAATATGTTACTAACTGTGATGATATATGATAAATATTGTGAAATACTGTATAATTTAAGTGCAGACTACATAACATACATATACATTATTCTTAAAAAATCAATTTTAAAAGATAGCTTAGTACTTGAAACAGATGTATCAGCTGACTGTTGCTGTGTTTGACAATAAATATGTATGCTTATTTCATCCATTATAAGTCATGGGCTAAAAATCATTGAACACCAATTTTGCCTTCAGATGACTTCGAGTCCCGTATTTTTAGTTGTCTGAATGTAACCAGTTAACTTAAGCTGCCTTAACTTGCACCTACTTCGGAGGTGGCTTGAATAGTTAAGCCAGCTTAGTTTGCTCGTCTGACATTAAGCCAGATTTGTCATGTGTGCATTCTTCTTCAAATTTATAAGAAATATAATCATAACAAACCATGTAGGTGTCTTCCCACATTGCCTTTCCCAAATCGCCCATATGCTGTTCCGTTTCGCCCCATGCTATTTTGCGCTTTTCCCATAGCGCCCCATTCTTTTTTGCCCTTTTCCCATATCGCCCTTTGCTATTTTGCCCCTTTTCCATAACGCCCCCTTCCCAATTTGCCCCTTTCCCAGTTCGCCGCATAACCATTTTCTCCCTTCCCAATTCGCCCCTTCTCATTTCGCCGCTTTTCTATAATGAGACCGCATAATAAAATGTGCATTTTAGTACTGGAGCAGTAGGAATTTTATAAAGAGTAGATTGGAATGTCACTGCTGCCGTAAAATTTTTCAAACTTTGATGTTTGATCTAGTTTAGGTGTTTATTGATATTTTTAATTGAAACCTTCAGAATAAGTAGGAGATACATTTCTCTACAATGTATCATTTATTTTGCTATATGTGTATATTAGTTGTCCAAACTAATCAAAAAGCATTGAGACGTCAAATATTTAGGTAAACTAGTTTTGGCGTTCATAAATAAATGGCATGATACTTTAAGTAAATTAAAACAAAATATTTCTCTTGATTTTGGATTGGATTGTGAGCTTTAAAGAAAACATTTTGAAAATGGCAAATCTGGTACAGTAAATCATGTAAAACAGAAAATAAATTTGAATGGCTGATTTTTTTTTTGCTTTATCTTAATGATCAAACAAACGGAGCAGCTGCACAGATGATAGATTTTACGGATGAAATATTTATGAAAATAGCTCCAGCTCCATAGCATGTACCTGATATAGTTACTTATAAGTCAACGTCTATATCAGTAATTATTATCATTAAGTTAATTGCAAAGTTTATCAAACGAGCTAAATATTGTTATTTAATGAGTCATTTGATGATATTAATTACTGCACCAGCAATGGTTTACAGATATTATACTATAATCGTTGAACTCTATTCAAGGCCAAGTATCATATAACCTACTGTTAATTGACACCATTTACTATGTTATTATATGTATTAAATGCTGTATTATCTTTACATATGTTTGTAAGTTTGATTGCAAATTCTTTCCACAGTGCAATCTGAAATCCAAAGATTATAATCAGAAATATTGCTTCCCATGGGCGCAGTAATATTTAATATGTTTGGGACCATTCCACGATTCAGACCAGCTAATTAATTGTAATGGGTAAACTCTCACACTTTACAATATATTTTTGTGTAAGATTTTTTGAGTAATGGTAGCCATGATTTCAATTAGATATGGACTAATGAAATAAAAAATGAGTAACTATTTGAATGGAAATTTTCTCTCTCTCTCTCTCTTTGTACTTGATGATTAATATGATATATACTTTGTAGACTGTTGGCACTGATTCAAACATATGGACTATCCTTAAATAACTAAGTGCATCTCCACATTCAATACTTCTGACATACCAATGTATTACAAATTGCATTATTACAAGCTGATGTAGTGCATTCCGTATCAATATAGTTTAGACAAGGAATAAAATAGTCTTAAAATTTTCTATACAAGCTGATACAGATAAGTCCGGTGCAGATTTGAGTCAATAGCTCAGACGTTCATCATGAATAACTGAAATCTCACTGTGTAAATTTTGCTGCGTCGTTTGCTTTGCGAGACAGTATGTCAGAAATCTATCATGTTTGATATTTTTGGCTCAGGTACTCAAATCCAAGTGAGGATTCAAAACAACAAACTATTTTTTAAGTAGAAGAGTGAATCTTTTTACATCACAAAACTTGAATTTTGTCTAATGTAATCAGGCAAGCGTTCTTAGAATGAAAGAGGAGGTGGTCTCGGAACAGTTCTGAGAACAGATTTGATAAATTGGTGTAATGTAAACGCTAACTGTTCTTGGAATATTTTACTGTGCATGCCTAGTAAGCCACAGTAAGTCATATTTTCCAGTGCAAATTTGTCATTATTTAGTGCCATTACATCCTGATAATTACAGGAACTAAATTCAACTATTTTGAGAAGAGTTCCACGGATAAATGTGCCTAGAATAGTATTATTTACACAGCAATTGAAGAACTGTTCTCAGACCACTTGATTTACTGTTAAGTACCCGGTAAATGGCCACATTTTGTTGTGGACTGGTCCAGACCAAGAACGGAACACTTTATAGCACCCTGGTTTTACATTGGCTATTGTATGGTTTGACCCAAATTAAGTTTTGCTAAGTTTAAGAGGGTCTTACATCCTGATTCAACATCCACAACTGATATAGTACAACAGGTAGCTTCAAATAGATTTTCTTTGTGGCCCCGTATACTGGAAACGATCTTAGCGCTAGGATGTCCTAGAAGTAATGTTGGAAGATAAGAACCTAGGACATCCTAACACTAAGATCGTTTTGAGAATACGGAGCCAGGTTCTTTGTTACAAATCTTACATATATTGTAGAAATTGTATAATTTGGATATTATTCTAAGAATTTTCAGATAAATCTGAAATGCAACAGTTCATTAATATATTATAGTACTATAACTTAAACTTTATGAATATAATTATAGATTTATATTGCCTTTTTCATTCATCCCTCAATTTATTGAGTCTTAGACAATTTTATTTTTTAGACAATAAGTTTTGATCCATGTCTGATTAAAAACATGCACATGAGTAGGTCAGTTTATTTTTAGGATATTTAAAAAGTAAAATAAGCCTAGCTATATCTGGGCATCCACTTGAGAGTTTTTTCTACAAGTCTTGCGAGTTACTCTCACTTTCCATCTGACAGTAAATTGTAATGTGAGATACGATAAGAGAGTTAATCTAATGAATGCACAATCAACTTAAGCAACTTTCAACTGCCCTTCCACCTGAAAGACACCTAGAAATAAAGTGACCTGCTCCTATGCTCAGGTTTGAATTTGGACCATGGTCCAAGAGATGGAAATATTAAGAATTTCTTTTCTTTCATGTATTCATAAATTCCAGCTTGTTTATTTATTCACTAATTAATAAGACTTAACTATATTTAGTTAACGATTTGATAACAAGATTGATCTATTATCATGTATTAGGTAATATGGACAACTGGATAAAGAAATAAGTTGTATTTAGTATAATTGATGTAATCTACCTGTCAAGTATTATTTTCAGACACACATTTACTTTGTCTTTTTAATTTTAGGGACAGATGTGCTAGCCTCAATTCAGTACGCACGTATCGTTTCAAGTCTGCTCCAACAAAATCAGCGCGACATATGCTTCACATAGAAAAGTAAAACTATGCTTGGTTAACTCGCAGTTAAAAGTTCCTGCAAATTTTTCATAGCTTTAGAAAGTTCCCAGCATCAAAGTACCAAACTCTTTGATTGTGGGTGTAGACACCATTTTCTCGTAGTGATAAGGTTTTCTTGGAAAAGGTGCAGAGATATTTTTAGTTCAACCAATGAGAGGTGTCGGAATATGGGCCATCGTCACGGTTGCACACAATTAGGTCACGACGTCACAGACCGTAAATAAAACAGTCAATAAGTTGCTTGTTTCAATCTTGTTTTGAGCGGAAAGTTTGGCGATTTTACATGAATTATGGATATGAAATTGCTCTTTTGTGTTCAAATAAACATTAATATGCAGTTGTAACTTTATAGTTGAAAAATCCAGCGTAATTTGCTCATATCCATGGTTATCTTCAAAGAAGCATAAAGGAAAGAGATAAACGCAGCCTAGCCTAGTATCTGAGATAATCGAATGTCCCATGCCATAATTTTAATAGGCTATGTGAAAATCACTTGACGGTCTTTTATCAAATGTGTAATTATAAGAAATCTTTATGATAAATGATAGGCGAAATTTGAAAGAAGGGATTATAAAATTAATAAAAAAAAGAGACAATATACTAAAGAGTGGTTGTAGGCTTGGCCTAACTATAAGTATAATATAGGCCTACATACTTCTGAATGAAAATTACAAAACATTTTTTTCAAGCATATTCATTAATTAAAGATAGCTTGCCAGGCAAGGTAACATACGCCCACTTCCAGCTGTCAGAATGATAACAAAATCTTTAGTGGCTTAATAATAAATTTTCAAATAATCTTAAAAGCATCCATAAGTCAAGGCAAAAACCTGAAACATTTCATCAAGTTATGATATTCAAACATGAACAATGTCTCATTGCTGTACACTCGGAAACTGTTGATTCGATATTACAAATTTCTAACTTGACCGAGATCTCATCATGTATATCTAGTTTCATCAAGATTGGATAAAAACTGTAGACTACATTGTGCTTGTGAGCCGAATTTGACAAGTTTTTATTAAGTCAAGGGCAATAACTCCGACACCCTTCATCCGATTGTTACCAATTACGAACTCAAGTGAGATCTCATCAATGTATACATGCATACCTAGTTTCATATAGGTTGGATAAAAACTGTAGTTTCTATCGTGCCTACAATCAAATTTGATTCGATTTTATTAAGTCAAAGGCACTAACTCTGAAACTGTTCATCCGATTATTACCAATTCCGCACTTGACCAACATCTCATCAATATATTGATGCACACCAAGTTTAATCAAGATCAAATAAAAATTGTAATCTCTGAAACTGTTCATATGATTATTACCAATTCTGAACTTGACCGAGATCTTATCAATATATACATGCATACTAAGTTTCATCAAGATCGGATAAAAACTGTAGTCTCTATCGTGCCTACAAGGCAAATTTGACGCATTTTTACTAAGTCAAGGGCAATAACTCTGAAACCGTTCATCCGATTATTACCAATTACGAACTCAAGTGAGATCTCATCAATATATACAATAATACCAAGTTTCATCAAGATCAGATAAAAACTGTTGTTTTTATCGTGCCTACAAGGCAAATTTGACGCGTGTTTACTAAGTCAAGGGCAATAACTCTGAAACCGTTCATCTGATTATTACCAATTTCTAACTTGACCGAGATCTCATCAATATATACATATAAACCAAGTTTCATCAAGATCGGATGAAAACTGTAGTCTCTATTGTGCCTACAAGGAAAATTTGACACATTTTTACCAAGTCATCGCAATAACTATGAAACCATTCATCCGATTGTTACCAATTACGCACTCAAGTGAGATCTCATCAATATATCCATGAATACCAAGTTTCATCAAGATCGGATAAAAACTGTAGCCTCTATCGCACCTATAAGATATGTGAACAGATGGACCGAAGGATGGACGGACAGGGGCGACGGCAATATACGTGCACATTTCCATATGGCCGTATAAAAACAAGCAAGTTAAAAATAATTTTATAAAATTAACAACACCATTCTTATAAGGCTATATTGGTATAACAAATGTAATCAGCAAGTTGGGTTGTAATTTATAGCTAGGTATGGCCAGGGTACATGTATTTTCTAAGCTGTTCAGTAGTTTTTGATAAAACAGGACCATGAATTAGCCTTAATGTCTTTAGTGAAATTAAAGATGGTGGATTGTTGGTGAATGATTTGGTTTTGCTTTGAAAACTCTTCACTTGCGATATATGTTATTGCTTTTTTTTACTCTCTGTCTAGGCTAATGATTTTGTCTTGTTGCAGGCTTGGTGAAAACACAATCGATTCCAGCAGAGGTTGTCAAATTTGGATGAAAGCAGATTTTTTATCCTAAAAAAATCAGCAATATTTTCGTCAATTCCCTCCAAATTCACACGTTCACTACTGAAACTAGCATCCCGACGACACTTATACTACCTATAACTACCTAAATTACGTGAATGGCTCTGTTCTCTTCTTCGAAATACTCTCTAATTGTACAATATAAGTCTATATACGTTTCTCTGGTCTTAAGACATTTTCTAACCTAAATGGTCACTTTTCGACTGGAATGCGCCATATTCATTTACAATATTATTGTTGGAGGGCTTCTGTTCTTCACGTGATAATTTGACCGAAAAATCGACGCCTGCAAATACAAAATGTCCTTATGCACTACAGATTTTACTATAAGTAAAGAGTCCCTTTTAAAAACATAAATACAAGAAAGAACTATAAATTTTGACAGGAACTTTTTAATTATGATATCCACAGTATGTATCCTGTTCGTAAAAAAAGTTCTTCTACTACAATTTTGTTGGAGCGGCTTTCGATTTATAATGAAAACTTACACTGTGAGAATAGGGCCTATCCCATAAATAGAATGTTGAAGACAATCAATGACTTGCCAATTGCTATCCCGAGGTGGGGTTGGAAGGTTCTCAGAACGGACGTGATAATTGAGTGTAATGTAAACGGTAACCTTTCTGAGAAGGCTTTACTCACATCACCTTTTCCCACAAAATTTCATCATCATTCAGTGAAATTGATGATTACATTCAGATATCTTCAATTACATCAGAGTGACTACAAGGGTTACTATTAACTTCTTCAAGAAGAGTGCAACATATAACCATACCGAGAACACTTTCCAGACTGAGAACGGAAGGCTTTATAGCCGCCTGGTGTTAGAAGGGGCTTAAAAGGGCCATAAAAACTTTTTATAACGTGCAAATTTATTAGGTTTTTCAGTAATCTTCAAAATTCTCAGAAATTGACAATATCTAAATGAATAACTCTTCAATATAGATATTCTTTAATCTTCAAATACAATTACTAGTTACTTCTTACTTAGTAGTGTAGGTAAGTTGAGGTTTACTGATTACTATATTTGAAATGCAGCTTCTTAATCATAGAGATGATTGTTTTAAGGTCCAAAATCTCCATGAGATCCAAATTTATTTAGGTTAGTTGTCCTCATGAGTCAAATTGGTTATTTTCTTTATTCACATTAGTGACAAGTGTAATGGGAAATGGAAGCCAATTGATTAATTAACACAGTTCAATTAATGGTAATTAACTCAATGTAACTTGTGAATTGAACTGTATTAAACCAAGCCTGGCATTTTCATACCATATTTCAATCAATATAGTAAATCCCTACCACTATTAAGACAGATGGACAAATACATAAGATAGTAAAATTGTGCAATAACATCTTCAAGATTGCTTGTTAGAAACTGCACCGACAATACATTACAGTACATCAACAAATGCTGAGTGGTCAGAAAGTTCTAATCTCGGTCATTTCTATTTTCAATAATGGATTTTCTTTCCTTTCAAAAATTACTATAATATATTTCAAAATATTTTATGATTGAGGTTTTCAAATTTTCATCATTCAAAATCAGCGAGTGTAGGACACTTGGTAATGGACATCTCACACTGGAAAAGCAATCTTACTGCGCTAAAAAATTGGCTCAGAGCATGTTAAGGTCGTCATAAGCTTGTAGGACACTCTAGACATATCGCAATTGTCGCCACTATTCGCCAATTCAGAGCGTTAATTTTGGACATGATCTAAACAAACCTTTAAGATTCAGTAACTTGTTCTGGAACACATTGAGAATGCCATGGGATCGTTAGACAAGTGTGGTAACATTGGTATAAAAGTTCATACGTGACAGATCCTGCAAAAACTTTAGGCAATATGGTTGCATAACTCAATTTATGAGATGGACTGATTTTAAGTATATTTTTAGGGCCTTTTTTCTAGTTTTCTTCACATTTGACCGCAACCTAATACATTTCAGTCACCGTATGATCGCAAATGGTTGCAATCCTATGTGACTGGGCTAGCGTTACATAGTTGCTCATCAGACAAATGTTCACCAAAGAACAGTTTTCCTCCAAATGTGCATGATTGCTCTATTATTTTACATATGACCTCTGAATTGACCATTTGATTGACTATTGCTGAAAAATTCTCAAGCAACTCTTTTTTAGAATAGAGCAATCTTCAATATTTTTAATTCTGTTGCAAGCATCATAAATTTCATCGGTATCACGCAATTAATCCCATGACATTAATCTCTCCCAGAGTACCAGCCTTTAAAAGTCTTTCTTCACATGCTCGGTGAGATAACCAACATGATAACTATAAAACCAGACATCTGGATCTGAATTGGATCCAATAATCATACTACAGGATATTATTTATATATCTAATTAGAGACTGTTTGATTATACAGCATACAGGGAATTAATGAAGCCATAATACTATCAACTCTTTGATTCTGTTATAAAATATCATGACTGTTATTGTAAGGGGTGGTCAGCAATATACTGTGATATTGAGACATATTATCTCGATTGAATCAGGAAATTCAGTCTAAAATATTTAAAAATCTTTCGAAGTACATACATTGAGACACACAATGATTTGAAACATACATATTTTAGGATCACGCAACAAAGGCACCCAAAGGGTAACTAAAGAATGCTTAAACTAATTCTGAAAATCATAGAGTTTTACCACCTTCTCCCCCACTTTAAATTTCTGTTCATATTACATGGGGAAAGAATTGCCAGTTATAGCAGATGTAAATTTATCTATATGCAGGGTGTATGCTTTTGTATATATCACAATATGTATCTTAACATCAGATACATGTTTATATCACAATATGTATCTTAACATCAGATATATGTTTATATCACAAAATGTATCTTAACATCAGATATATGTTTATATCACAATATGTATCTTAACATCAGATATATGTTTATATCACAATATGTATCTTCACATCAGATATATGTTTATATCACAATATGTATCTTAACATCAGATATATGTTTATATCACAATATGTATCTTAACATCAGATATATGTTTATATCACAATATGTATCTTCACATCAGATATATGTTTATATCACAATATGTATCTTAACTTCAGATATATGTTTATATCACAAAATGTATCTTTACACAATATGTATCTTTACATCAGTTATACGTTTACATCACAATATCTATCTTAACATCAGATATATGTTTATATCACAATATGTATCTTTACATAAGATATAACACAATATGTATCTTTACATCAGATAAATGTCGATATCACAATATGTATCTTTACATCAGATATATGTATATAACACAATTATGTATCCTAATGCCAGGTGTAAGCTCATAATATTACAATATGCATCATAACCTCTGATGTATGTATATATCATGTTTTGTATGTGAAGTTCTGATGTAATTACTATGACAGATATTACAGGTTAATATCACGATTTGTATCTTCCATGCACTAATTTTATATCACAGTATTCATCTTTCTTTCAATGTAAATTTACATTACAACATGCATATATAAGTATATATCACGAAACATGTATTCATCTAAACGTTACATATGTAATTCATATCACTCTATTTATAATTGCAAAATATGCTTTATCACATAAGGCCCTTTGCGATTAGTGGCGTCATCTCAGTGGAATTGCAGGAAACACAGATGTCTGATTGAAAATTGGAATGGTACAAATTGATGCTAACAGTGTCTCCAATACACATATATTTAGAAAATTACTTTACAATCATATCAGATCCCTTTGTAATAAAAATCCCTTATGATGCTGCAAGTTCTATTATAATAAAAAGAATTCCACAATTCCTGTTACAATCAATCATTTCCTGTTGACCTATAAAACATTAGTTTAGGTCCAGGGAAACCAGACCGTTAAAAAAGGCTTGCTTTACACAGAGAGATTTAGGCTAGGCATTCCCTAAATATACTGGAATGTTTTTAGCATTGTGCCTGTCTATATCAGATAGGAGAACTAGATGTTATATAGATAGATATATAATGACATGACCATGTTGACATTTCTATTATAACTACCATTGTATAGAATGGCTGCTAATTAATCTAGACTTTACATTATCAAACCTCTATTCTATTTAGGCTACATTAATTATACCATAATATACTACCATTTTACATTGGAATATCAATAACCTTTGGGAATATGCAAATAAAACAGAAACAGTTCCCTAAATTTGAAAAAGATAGATATAATATAGGTAAAAAAAAACATTAAGACTATAACATCACTAGGAGTAGAGCAATATATACAATGTTGTAACATCACTTTATATCATTATTATGTCGACCTATAAAGCCTTACATGTAATGCAAACCTTGGAAATTTGGTGAATATGTTTGAAAAATAGGTTGATTATATTCTCTACTTGAGTGCTTATAAGAATCTAGGTCTAAGTTAATAATAGTAGGCTACACTGTGTAATATAATGATCGTGCTCATGATGGTCGATACGAAGTTATTGCCACTACTATGGCGAATATCAGTTGACTTCAATGCCATTATAACCGATATTTACCATACTCAATATGAATATTTAGACGCGGTTTAAATAAGATAAACTCACCGACTCCAGTCGAAGACATCTTTGGATGTTTTAAAACGATATATAACGTTTCCTTAAAGTATCATTTCCAGGCCATAATTATTTCTTTTTGGTTATAAAGCTCTATAGTCCATACCACGTACGGCACAACATCCGGGTATTGCAACCATTCTGTTAGCTGATTCCATCTGTCTCGAAGTCTGAACTATCTACTAGCACAATATAGTCCAATTGGCTTCCGTCCAAATTACTCTTTTCTTAAAAATTGCTACCGACTACCAGTGTATAGTTTCTACATTTCTCTTCAGCATGTAATGCATTGAGAAGAATTCTGTGAGTTATGTGAGCTTTGTTTATACATAACAGTAAAATAAGTACCAGTTAACTAATCATGCTTGGATAAACACTAAGTTGCCAGTTAAACAAACTTCATAATGTAATCCTGCTTAAGACTAAAGGTCTAAAGATTTATTGCTTATACGCTCTTGGTGGGCAGATGTCCATACCCTCTCTGTTTCTAAGGATGTACACTTAGTCGAATATTCAGTAAAGCTGTTTTGTATCTTGGAATTTTTAAATAGCGAATGAGTAAAATCTAAGCTTAGAGAATGTGCTCAAGAACATTACGTCCGACCGTTGCTAGACTTACAGAATTCGTAAAATATGAGACAGATCAGGGCGAGACAATGACAATTTTGGGCGTTATAAACAAGATTAATAGTTAAAAGTTTCTCTCAAATTCAGCTGTTACGTTCGGATCATGTATAACTTTGACCAATGACCTGCTCAGCCCCGTCGTAGGGTGGGGTCCGTGGGGCTGGGCCCCAAGTGAGAATTAAGCCCCAGTAAAACCTTCTTCAGTTCAGCAGAGATTGATTCTTTTACAATGTCTTTGTACCAAATTAAAATACATAGATTTTTGGCACCCCAAAATTGTCAAAAATGGGTTCTCAGGGCCTTTAATTCTTAAAATTTTCTGAATACAAAATCCGAGCCCCAGCACCAATTCATTCCTGGCGACGGTGCTGGACCTGCTAAATGGTAAAGTTCACCATCCATTTGACCGGTACCTTAGTCTCAGAAACGGGATTATCCGTGTCTGATTTTGGTTTGCCCGCCTTCCACGCCTATGCCAACTTCCAGAAATGGTATTGGTGTATAGCTCATATTAATTACTATTGGCCTTAAATGAAAATATTTTGACAAGTCACCCACAATATTGAAGTAAATAAATGCACAATCCAAGATAGAAACATCCAGAAGTGGAGGCTCAGACAAAACTTATTTCTTACAGTGTAATGTTGGTTATTGCCCCTGAGACAGTTCTCAGACGATGTGTGTTAACGTGGCACCTAGAATGATATGATATTATGTACAAATAGAATAGCGACATATCATTATGCACAACTTTATTACTTTATTTTTCTATACAAGTTTTATTTTAGCTTGAAAATTCCGTTATTTTTTTCTCACATCAGCACACAAATGAGTTTATTCAAAGTGCAAGAGAATTCTTAATCCTCTAATGTGCCGAAAATATAACTATATAGGAAGCACAGTATTCATTTATGGAGCAACTGAGTCCAAACGTTGGAAATGTGTTTTGTAAGGATATAGGTCTAGTAACAGTGGCTTCACCTAGTCTCCGACACCATTTCCTCAACATTTAAGCGGTCATTTTGAAGTTTAGCCTGATATAAGCGATATATAATATGTGCCCACACAAAGTTGTAACACTTTCTTCTGTCCTTCTGCCAACTCTCCTATTCTCGCAAGGTATAGGCTACAAAACATGGAAATGGGTTATTGTCTTGTGTTCAAACATGCTGCCATCTACAATAAAGGTTTCAGGGCCTGGTTATATGTAACGGGCCAGCTCGGTTACCCGGGTTGGATTTTTTTTCTCTTTATATGAACGCGGGCTGGCAATCATTCTGTTTATATGGTGTGAATAGAAATGGTGCAATAGCATGAAAATACTGATGGTGTACACACTGATTTTCTGTGCATTTCTGAGTGCATATTATATTCTCCGTCAACAACAAGAACTGCTTATGCTTAATTCTTTGCTGCTTGGGAAATGAAGATTAAAGAGGAGTCGTATTGGTCGATTATCATACAAAAGAAATAACTGGCAGGGAAATGGACAGATTGACCAGTGGGTGGCACAATATAATATCTGGTGACTAATTACGAAATAAATAAAGACATAATTTTGACCAGTTTATTTCACTTACCGCGAATATTGAGAATTTTCTAGCTATAACATTTCGAAAGACATAGGGTCAGTTGCGATAATAGCTAGGATAGTCCTTTTCAGGGTTGTACGAAGAAAGGGAGAGCCTAACCCCTAGATTGTATTGTGGTACCTTTTGGGGAACAAGGACATCGTAGAATATTCGATAAATTCATAAAAGCGATTCAAAAATGTATCGGAGCAACTCCGATATTACTCTATCCGTATTATATCACGTTTTAAGTCATGTTGGTTAATGAAAGTGTGCTTGACGCATGCACTGTGACCCAGGATCGCGGGCTAGCCCGTAAAAACGTGTTTTTATGAATACCGGGTTGGCGCTGATAGCTAGGCCCGCCTTCCATATAGATGCATTTGAGTAAATCCGTACAAATTGACTAGAGTGACGTCAGACCCGAGTTACCTGGAAAACCGAGCCAGCCCGCCACATATAACCAGGCCCTAAGTATTTGTCGTGAAAAAGCGCCCTCATAACCTGACATAGAGCCTCATTTTCTTAAAAAGGGACATAATATGGCCCTTGGTATGGCCTTAGCATAAGTTGCGAACCATTTTATAATGAGTGTTAGATGGTGATTAACCTTGTAAATAGGCTACTTGTTGGGTGGGATGTGTTTAATGATTTGAAATTGTAGTTACCTCCCTTGAGATTAAAATTTTGTTTTCTTATAGGTTTGCGAATTTTAGTATAAGTTACTAACTTACCTTGATAAAAAAGACTTTGTTTCAAGTCTGCAATCTTATGATTAACAAATGTTTTGTCGAATTGATCAATCCTACATGAACTGGCAAGGGCATCTAAAAACAAAGGGATAAGACGTTTTCTATTTTCATACATTTTGCCCAACGAATTTTTACAAAAAACTGTTTTAATTGGTATTTTCATTCTAAAGAATTTCATGCATGCCATAGCTACAATATGGTTAAGAAGAAATATAATTTATTTGCAATGATATTAATATTAATAAAATGAAAATTTGATCTATCTTATTTTAAAGTATCCGGGCTCTTCTATCTATAATCGTCTCAAAAGCCTAAAATTAAACTTGGTCTTTATGAGAACCATAAACAAAATATATTTCACCGTAGGCTACAATACAGAAATTAGGCCTACTTGTGTCTCGTTTTTGGTAAACAGTAGTTTGACCTAATGGTTTTATATCTCATTTATATGAGAAACAACATGACATTAGCCTATTCTTAGACCGAAACACCTGTCTCTATTCCAGCCTCTGATAGCTATCTGTCCATGGACAGATGTCAGGTGGTGTAGAGACAGAAAAAAATTGGCTCTGTTAAATTGGACAATTCCACATCTCCACGTGTGCGGTGGTTTTGAATCACCAAAACCCAGGTATGTTGGGAAAGATGAATAATATGTAGTTCAGTCATTCCATCAATTTCTCACCATTTATGTCATGTCTCCGGTTCCATCAAAGTTTGTTTTGGCGAAACAGATCAAGCAACGGTCATTTTATACTGCGTGTGCAGCCAAAATTCAACCTGCATCGCGTGGGAATGGCAATGTTCAAATAAAGATTTTAAAATAGCAAAAGAAAACCATGTTTTAGTCAACTGAATGACTTTACTATCATTTTATACTTGTCTAATTGGAACTAACAGTGAGGTATAAATAATAAATGAAGCATCGCCAGAATTTCCACACATTTCCTTAATAAGCACAAACAGAAATCAGTTAGAAATTAGGCTATCACATACAAGAATCTCATTATGAACACAATCTTCTGTAGAGGGTATGTAGGTCTAAGTTTATATATCTTATGTTGTAATCATAAGAAACATAAAATAGAGAAAGCAGAAAAAATACCTGCTCTTTACATGAATCTGTTTAGATTGTGCTACTGAAGACAGAGAAAGCAATGAGATGACGAAACTCTTTTTCGATTCTATCCAGCGTGTCTACATTAACGTTTATGAAGTCTGTATCCCTAGCTCACAGGCCTAGGTTTGTGTCCTATCTTAAAGATAACACGCTTGTGTTCCCCACCCCCAGTTTTAATTATTGTAATTTACAAGCTATTTTGATATTGAATTGGAAGTTTGCCTGTAAGTCTAATAATGTAAGGAGATTTTGGCACCTGGACGAAGGTACATCTGTTTGTCTAGCTGTAAGGCTAATTTTTATAGTTCATCAAATTTGTCAGTATTATAATTGTCTAATTTATTTTAAAAACTTAAAAGGAATAGAAGTTAACATGGGGTTAGAAATATATCACAGGTTAATCTACAAACTTGAACTAACTTAAACAGACCGGGCCTCGTCGGGGTACAAGACGATCGACACAACAATCCTTCAATACATGCTGTGGGTCGCTCAATGAGGCGCCATCCAACTCGACTTGGAGATTTGCAGCAGAGTGCCTCATTTACCTTTATGACAACTGAGCCTTCATTCTATAAAGATGCGATCAGAATAAATCTCAGATGTTAGTAACCTACAGGAAAACACGTAAAGAACTGAGATTTTCCGATAAAGGAACCTCCTTTTTACACCTCACATTGAATTAGGGATGTTTGTGTGAGTGTTTGTAATCACCAAAGGATGAACCCTATCGAAAATCAGAAAAATCGAAAAATTTTGGTACGAGTAAAGTGATTATAATTGTTATTGTACTTGACAATATTTAATATTTAACTCATAAACACTCTAGAAAGCACAATTCTCGACAGATTTGACAAAACATGGTGAAATTGTCTGTTATCACCCATGGATGAAACCTATTGAAAATTTAAAAAAAAAATGGGAACTATCATAGCTATTGACCGCAATCTTAAAAACACATTCAATTTTTAGCTTTTAAACACTAAAAGGCTCGATACATGGTAATATTGTCCAGCATCACCCCAAAAAGTGTACGACTTAAAGGTTGAATATTTCATACTTTGACTGGCAGGCTATCTTTTCGTCTTTTGAACAATCAACCTGCCAGTTACCTTCGACTAAAATACAAAAATCAATGCTTACTGAAATCTGACAACGCATGCACCACGGGAAAAACAATACAACCGTGTTGCCACTCTTGGACCACAATGAACCAGCAAATTTTATTGTCGCATGTAGAAGTTTCATAGATCATCTTACAGTCTTACGGCTTTTTCTCCACTAATTTGTGCCTTACAGTTGTGGTATACTTAATCTATATATATTCTAGGTCTGGTAGTTTAGAACAGTCATAATGATAAAAGTTGGTTTTTATAAGTCTTCGTGAAGATCTACTTGAGATTTGCATTAGACAGACACTTAGTTAATCTTATCCAGATGTATTCAAGGCTTTCACCTATAGACCACCTGAGAACAAGATGCTATATTAATAGTTCAGTTACAGACAGACTAAAAACTACTTTACCTTATATTCCACACATTAAAAAGGCAAACTACATGCCCATTGATATATGATGACCTTGCAAGCTGTAAATAATATGCCTCATGGGTTAAGCACAATTAACTTGATGTTCACCATACAACAGACTGCTCGTTTTACGTGATTTTTTCTATAGAAATTAGTTTTAAAATTTTGCATTCGTGTATTGCCATCTCCAATCTACAGAAAGTAAATTATCCCGATAGATCAACCTCAATTTGATTGGGCTGCTAGTTATCAAAATTAGTCAAAAAAGATTGTTTCAATATATAGATCAAGTGGTACTATAGTTTACATTGAAAGAAACTGATATGATTTGTGCTAATGGGTTTATATATAGATATTTATAAGACATAATGTAGCGATAACAAGTATCAGATTCGGCCTTTCAAAGATAGCTAGATTATCATCCAAATTGCCGCAATCAGTTCAGCTCGTTTGTGTGTATTTTGGAACTGGTTCCATGCCAAACGCTACACTGCAGCTATCTCTACAGACCCAATCATATCCAATTATATGTTCCTTTGTAGAAATTTGTAACAATTATCTCGTTAAATACATACTTAAATTGAAATTGAAGATAATAAAAAAAGGTGTTGTACTTACATATTATCCAATAGCCGACTGTTTTAGAACACCTTGAATAAGTATAGGTTAATCTCCTAAAAACTAGGTATATAAGACAGTAGAGGTACTGTGTAGGATGAATGTTACTAGAATAATATAATCTGAAGAGATGTATTATATACCTAACTTTACTTGTTATACTTTCTAAGATTAGTAAACTACTGGTGTAGTACCACTATCAATTAGGCAGTCACCCAATTCTTCACTGTCTAAATTACAATAACAGATCCTGTATACACCGGCATATTTCATAATGATATACCTTTTCTATACAGGCTAGAGTATATTGTTGAACTCGCAGAACAATTTGTATCGGTAACTTAAAGAAACACCAACATATTATTCTTTGGAGGAAATATGCGTAAAATCTGTTTTATTTTGTGTTAGATTTCGTGTAACAACATTTCAATCTTCTTTATGTTACAAAGAACTTGGCTCGGCTATCTTTTTCTTGATCAAACTTTTTCAATCATATTTTGATGTGTATAGACCAGAAATGGAGCCTGCGTTCTTCAGCACTTTTCGGTGAGTTCGCTTACTTTGCTCATAAACAAGTCCTATTTCGAAAAGTTAACCAATAATTCCAGAACATTTCTGATAAGGATTGTGTCAGCAGCATGAGATGAAATTTAGTAATTTAATTATCTGAAATCAATGCCCTGTTATGCTCTTGTCATAATCTGAAAAGTTGAAAGTTTATAGGATTCATCGATGATTTAGAAGTACGCATCTAATACAGATCCTGACGACACTGACTGACAGCACGTGTAATGCACTGTACCTCTATCGTAATGAGAAGGTGTATAATAGGAACTGAAAGCTCGTGTCTTTAGGTAAATGTTGCAAGTTTACATGATTGTGTTGAGATCCCGAGGTTGCAGTTCTGTGTTTTTTCGTCTTCAATTGAAGATACCAGACAAATCATGTCATGATTTAAAGGGTTCGTGAAACGTCTCAATCGACTGTCACTGCATCATTTGGCAACTTATGGTAGGTTTCATAAAGCTGCTTACCATTGCACGTACAACACTGGCCAAGGTATTACAAATTTCGTCTTATATCTAACTTGGACTGTTCTGGTATCACGGAATATAGCAATTTAATTGAGTTGTACACCAACGAATACAGCCAATCCAAGCCCTCGGGAGAAAAACGGGTAACATCATGGCTTTACAGAGGCTGCATTCACTAGCGTACAATCCAATAATATCACTGCATTTCCGAACTTCCGTGATACATGAGGCTATTGTAGTCAAGATAGGACGAAGTTCGTAAACCTTAACAATATTGTGAAGACTCAAGAGGGGTCGAATTCTTTTAGTAGTTATTAGCAGTCAATATATAAAAGTATCGTAAGATTTGTCTTGAGTCTGATAAATACAAAAATATGTTCGAAGTTTGCGGCTTGACTCACTATCAAACGAAATATTCGATCCCATCTGGGGATATTGCCTGAAATGATCTCCATCAGTCGTAGCACTGCATCTTTAAAGTGTACATGGGCCACAATACTGATATTGATTGAGAAAAATCTTTGGCGAGTATTGAATATTATTAAATGCTGTACCATATGTTGTAATAATCAATTAGTTTTAAACTCTGCCAATGTTATTTGACATTCTGTTATTTTAGCTGTATAATTTATAAAGTACGTCTCATTATGATATGCATCTACTCTAACCACTTAGAATTATTTTTCAAATTATATTACATTGTGTTGCTGTCATTTTAAAAGGCAACAATTAACATTTTCGGGGGCTGTAAATAGCCTTCAGAAATACTAGAACTGTACTAAAATATCAAAAATACCTCAGGTAATTATTAAGCTACAGACCTAACTGCTCTCTTACATGAAAAGGCGAATCGTCATCATAACTTTCTATCTCGGATAATTATTGATATACCATAAACATAAAATTGTATAACTATATATAGAAATAGTAGGCTACATGACTTCGGCCACGCCCATTAGGCTCAGTTCACATAGGAGTATACGGGATACGGTATACACTGTATGGGTGCGCGTGTTACCCCATGTGACTTTCCGTGCACGTATAGCGTGTAGCGAATACCGTATACCATACTCCTTTGTGAACTCAGCCTAAGGTATCCGCTTGCCTTTCAAAACGTGCACCGTATACCCGAAGAGCATTGCCTACTCCTATGTGAACTTAGCCTTATGCCTACAGTGTATATATATTACGTTTTTCATGCTTTATATTTTACATTGAATAAAAGACCTTTCGAAAAGGCATTTAGCTTTGTATACACTGGCAAAATGTCAGGAAACAACAGGACACAAAACAAGTGGGTACAATTGGATAAAACCAATGGCTAGATGTGTCCAGAAAATGAGCGGGGCTGCATATTTTCTGTAGAAAAATGGCTACCACAAGGAGAAAAAAGATTTGTTGTCGGGTCTGCTGCTGTTATTTATACGGTAATATTGGAGAGGAGAGGAGGGGAAACGAGGACGACGAAAGAAAAGAAGCTGTGGACCAGGCCGTGGATTTATCAAATTTATCAGCAATTTCTTTCAATGTTGCCTTCTTCAGATTCTTGTCCTTGTGGGCTTTTGATTTGATGTTCCATACACAGAGACAACTTTCCCAAACCTTGATTAGCTCTTCTATAGCACTCAATCACCAGTCCATGGTGGCTGCAATCTTGTCCAAGTCAAATAACAATACAGATGACTTGAAGCTGATTTCTGATTGGTTAGAACTTGGCTTCATTTGAAAACATGTATCCAAATAATTCCATTTCAATTTATTTGCAAAGTGCTGTCGACACAAATGTGTCGGCTTGTGTCGAGAAAATTTTTACCCTGTATACACTATCAATATTTTTGGAAACATTTGGAAACATCGTGTATCCACTTGTTTTGTGTCATGTTGTTGCCAGTGTACACAGAGCTTAAGTTAAGCTATAGTTCAAAAGTATACTTATTGCATCGACATATGGCACTCAATGTGGATTTTGCTAACTTGATCCGATATCTGAATAGGCCGGAACTTCTGTCTCTGTTCAAGCCTCTGATAGAACAGGATCTCATCTGGTTTAGTGACAGAATAAAGGCCCTGTTAAATGGGGACATTCTGCATCTCCATAGGTGTGAAGTCTTTAAACTTATTTAGATAGCTCGGATCTGCAAAACCCAAATGCATCTTCGGAGGTGTGGAAAATTTCCAATTAACAGGGTCTTTCTTTCTGACAACTATTAAAAGAGGCAGATGTTTCATACTAATATCTTTGTTGGGTGTATAAATAAGAACTTGAAACCATTCAACCTGGAATTTCTAACAGTCTACTCAGAACATGTAGGCCTATGTTAAACAATTAGTAGTGCATTCAAGCGCTCAATTATTATTCATCTCATTTCATGGAAATATCCTTCATTTAATGTAATTTTTCTCTCTGAAAAGTTTTGTCGCACCTTCCTCAGTTATTATGAATCAAACAGTACCTTCGGTCTTAGCTGTTCTTTACGAAAATTGCCGAATGGTTACGCCTTTTACCAGTTACTAGTTCAAAACGAACTGACGTAAAGACTAGGGTCAGAGAGTATAATCATTCTATACTCTCTGCTAGGGTTGATAAAACGAACTGACTGACGTCTTTTCATAGAAGGCGCTGTTTTTATGAAGCAAGTCACATGATGATAACAAATAGAAAGAAGAAAAACAATGGCCGAAGCTGTCAGACCAGAATCTTCTCAGTCCAAGGTTGGTCTGGTAAAACGTGATTTCATACTTATACTTGATTGTTTTGCAAAGAGCATTAGATGATTAAGGCCATCATGTTGTTGTCATTGTGTTGTGTGGCTGATTTTAAGCACATACATTCTAAATACAGACAGAGCTTTCTGTGATTGCTTTTACGTCGCAAAAATAAAATGTGAAGGAATAAGATTTTAAATGAAACTTTATATCACACATAGTTCATATATTGATAAGGCATAGGTGGCCATATATTTTTTCTATATGTACTACTAATGCTAATCATTAACCTATAAAGGGACATTCCGCTTTTTGTAGGTCGATGTTTCCTCACATTTTTTAAAATAATTAAAATTGGTTTGTTTCGATTTTAATTTTTATTTATGAATCTGTCACCTTGACCCATGTTTCATGAGTAATCAACTTAACAACGGCTGCAAAATGCCTCACCTATTTTCGTGTACAATGTATAGATAAGTCCAGAAAAGCACATTGTATGGATACCCGGTGGTATAATTAACTTTTCTTTATATTTATCTTTTAAGATAATGTTTCATTATAACTAATGACAAAGATCAATAATTTTAAGAAAAACAAGTGACTGACAAAATAAAACATAAGAGTGGTTTATTGCTAAAAAGTCATTGAAACAACATAAGAATACAGCCCACAATGTGTTCCATAAAAGAGAAATACCTCTCTTACTTATTCTAAAGGCTTCAAACACCAAAACTATGTCAAACTGCTGAAATAACAATTACTACTCTCCTTTTTAAATTAACCCTTTTAAAATAGTAGATACATAGATACTACAAGCAAATATTTTCATGTATAATTTACGATGTTTTTGATATGATAAGTTTATACTTATATTATTTTCTTTTAGACATAGTCTTACTTTTGGCTCTTTTGAAACATACAATGTAACATAAGCATTTGAAATAATAGAAAGAAGGTCATTGAAACTAGATACACTCATTCAAGTGCACTCCAATATTTCTTATCACAATTATTAAATCCCTTAGCTTATTGTATTTTCAGGCTAAAACAAAGTCAAAGGTCAAAGTTAAAAAGGTTAAAGAATATGAAGAGAAAGAAAAGATTAAAAAAGAACTGTCTAAGAATTCAGTCGAGGGTCTAATCAATTCTAATAAAACACAAGAAATATCGCAATTGGAAAATAAAGCAGAAGAGCTTTCATATGAAGATACTCCTGGTTTTGATACAAAGTCTGCAGGCCCTATCTCAAATCAAAATGAAGACACCAACTTAGTTCCATTAAGTACCATTGAAATGTCTGCTGATGCTGTTACGGTTCCTGAAGATCATAGTGAATTTCCAGATAATGCTGTAGGTGATGGTGTAGTTACTTTACATACTAATGTAGTTCCATTGGATGGTAGTGAAGAGAAGACATTAGAAAGTGTACCAGAAACTAAAATTCCAGATGAAATATTCTCTAATAAAGAAATCTTGGTTCAAGACTCAGACACATGTGATGTTGAACCTGTGGACCAGCTGTCAGGGTTTGTAACAGCACCACAGACATCTGAGGCCCTTTCTGAAGTGACTCTCAGTGGTGAAATACCATCAGACAGGGAATCAAATTATCAAGAAATCCACTACAATCCTTTGACTTTAGCAGAGAGTAATGTTTTTAGATTACCAGAAGAGGCAGCTGTTCTCAATACTAGTGAAAAATCAATTTATCCAGACTTAAGTCATCTCTGTGAAGATGGCATGTCAACAAAGGACAATGTATTGAGCACAGTCACTGAAAATGTTGAATTAAGAGTTACTGGCCTTGAAAACAATACCGGCACTGCTGAAAGTACCAGTACTGTTATTGATTCTAGTGCCCCTGATTCTGGTGTTCAGGCTGTAGAATATAGTGTTAACACTGTTGTTACCAACGATACAATCGTGATAACTGGTGAAATTACAAATGAAGCTAGTGGTCTCCTTGTTACTGATGAACCTATTGTTAGTGGTATTACTAAAACTAGTTACAGAACTGTGACAGCTGTTGAAGATAGTGATTTAGTTCCTGCAGTTGCCACTATCAGTGATTCTGCTAACATTGCGTCACCGAAAGTCAACATCGCTCAAATGACAGAAAATCAAAACATGGTTGTCATAAGTCCTGAACAGATCTCTGCTGCAATCAAACTACATTGTAATCAAAATATAACATCATTATCTGAAAGGTATAATGAGGATGTTTCAAGTCATTTAGAAACTGACACTGCTCTTGTGAAACCACTAGAAAGCTTAGTTCATGAAATGGCTCATTCTTCAATTGATTCAGATGACCTTACTGGTCAATTTGAGGTTATCAATCAACCCAAAATAGAAAGTGAAAGTATATTTACAGAGCCTCAACATGTCTCACTAGAGGATGTACCTAGTGAAGACTATACATCATTTTTACCAGATGAACAATGTATGTTCCCACAATCAAGTGTTCAATCAAAACCAGTTAGTGAACAAACCCGCCGTGTTCATATAGTTAAAGAAGCTATATGTGATAGATTTAAACCCATGACATTTGAACAGTTACAGTTGTTATATTATAATCCTCAGTTAGTTCAGAGTACAGCATTTATAGATCAGTTCATTGTTGTAAGTATGAAATTCATTTTATTTTTTGAATCCTCGATGGTGGAAATCCAAATTGACACTGACTGTTCATCAGTAGATCTAAACAAATCACAGTAATTTAAACAATTCTAATATATTTCAATAATGTCTCTTAACACCAATTTTCACATAATTAATAAGCTTATCTATTGCTCTATTGCTAGGTGAATACTTTCATTGAGATCCATCTCAATACAGCCGAACACCAATCGAGCTTTACATAAAAGAAAGTCAAGACCAGACATATTTGCAGTTATTTTAACTCAAATCTTAAACCTTTCTCTAAGTCTATATAAAACATCGACCTAGTTTCTCTTTTTGGTCATATTCCTTAATCTTCTAAAATTATACTCTGGATGTAATTTATCGACACATTTTCTATTTTAGTCTGAAGGAAAGAAAGAGAACCATGAATTTCATGAGATATTGTGGAACTATTTCCGAGCTAGGAAGAATTTATTGAATGCTGAAGAAGAGATTAAGTTATTGCAACATAAATATAGTCAGTTACAAGAAGAAATGTGGTTAATACAACCACAGTCAATAACAGCCCAGGTATAGTATAAACATCATGATAAAAGGACAGCCCCTACTAACCCATTTCACATTGTAGTTCCACATACTATAGGTGCCTAAATGTAAAATTATATGTAGTGTGTCTGTCAATTGTTAAATACCAAAGGAGAAAGTCGTCAAAGATAGCCAGTGAGTAATTGGCAGAGCTGACTACATCATATTTGTTTTTAATTCTCATTTCAAATTGGCTCAACACAGTTACATGTTCAGATATAAAGTTGGACAAATGTGTGAGATAATTAATATAGTGTATAATGTATGTATTGTATTTCAGGGTCAATGTGGAGATAAAGCCAAAGTATCTAAAGTACATGTGTATGAGAAATGTGAACTAAATGGAGATAGTTTAAAGAAAATGAAAGAGATATTGGATAATACAAGAGATAATATTGTCAATAAGATATCTCTGTATGCCTACTCTTCACAGTTATCTAGGTAAATAAATATAGCATTCATATAGGGAATGCTTTTTAAATGCCCATAATGTGGTCATGTATTATAATTTGCCATCCATTCACTTTTGTCTTATTCTCATTCTTATTCTTAAGATAATATTATAGGATCGAGGAAGTTTGGAAGCTGAAAAGTTATGCAATGATATATATTACAGACTGATGAATAAAGACAGTTAATAAGATTTACACAACTGTATGGGAATAATTGATATATGATTTTAAGTTGAAAATGTTTAATGTATATTTTTTAGACTACAGGTTGAATCCTATATTTATTCATTATACCAATCATGTCCTGTTATTAGAGATCTACCTAAAAATACTCCAGTGCAAGGTAATGTCATCGTGTTTTAACCATACCAACTTTTCATGGCATCAGTTTGCATTCACCAGATTATGCTAGTACAAGTTACACAGTAAAATACTTTGTTGTACAAGTTACATGGTAAAATACTTTGTTGTACAAGTTACATGGTAAAATACTTTGTTGTACAAGTTACACAGTAAAATACTTTGTTGTACAAGTTACACAGTAAAATACTTTGTTGTACAAGTTACACAGTAAAATACTTTGTTGTACAAGTTACACAGTAAAATACTTTGTTGTACAAGTTACATGGTAAAATACTTTGTTGTACAAGTTACACAGTAAAATACTTTGTTGTACAAGTTACATGGTAAAATACTTTGTCGTACAAGTTACATGGTAAAATACTTTGTCGTACAAGTTACACAGGAAATTACTTTGTTAGCTACACAGAAAGTACTTTGGTTTAGAATTTCCAACATTAAGGATTTTAGAGTTATTGCCCATGTCTCTCTCTTTAAGTTCTCATAAGATATGTTTTGTTACTGTGTATATATAGTACTTTAAGAGGAAATGGATATATGATACCAATATACGTAATATGAACCCAATCAATTGAAAATGTTTTCAGCGAATTTAAAACAAAGATCAGAATATCTACATCAAGTTAATAGGTTGAAGGATTGTATATCAGTTTTATTTGGATTTCATAGAAGACCGTGTAGGGATGAAGAATTTAAACAAAATATCAGGAAGTGGACTGAGACCATGGTGATTATTTTTTCATGATATTATAAGTTAAAAATTAGACCCGAAAGTCTTACAGAAAAATTGATAGTTTATTATAGTATCTGGTTACGATCTGATAGAATTATGTTTGTGGCAGTGGTGGAGTCGGCCTTCCGAGACTGGTGGTACAAATAGTTTGCAGACTGACTCAATGGGGGGACGACTGTGGAGGCTGAAGTCAAAATGCGGCAATTCTGTGGAAGCCTCTTATCGCAAGCCTCTCCCAAGAACGTTTTTATGTGACCAATATACCAATTTTTAAAATGTAGCTGTTATCCAAGGCTTTGAGTATACAGTTTGTAACAGGGATTCCGACAACTATTTGTAAAATTTCAGGTTGGCAGTTTGTTACGTTTAGCTACATTTGAAGATCATTGTTTTATATTAAATCATATATTAAGATGTCCTGGTGGTATAGGCCAGTGGGCTAGTAAATTGATACAGATACCACCACCAGTAACTACGGTCGAGGGAATATTTGGAAGTCCTCTATTAGATCATGTTGTTGTTTGTTTAGCAACTGTTTTATTACATCCAAGGTAAGGAGAATGACTAAGGAGAAATAGTTGCCTAAAATTCACTGTTCAATCTGATATTGGTTGTAGCAGTTTTTGTAATGACAACATTTTAAGTCAGGGTTATATGAAATTAACAAATTTTTGTGGAATATAAATATTATTTAACTAACCTACAAGACACATAGAATATATATAAATTGCTTTGCTTTTGCTTTGTCACACTTTGTTTTAAGTCCATCTTGAAAATGATCCTGTGTTTCACAGTGAGTATAATAAAGGAAAGGTTTTGGAATGAAAAAATGAAATGAATGTAGTTTTACTCTGATGAAGACGAGCAACACCATGCAGTGTGCCTTAAGGGAAATTTTGGAGAGCAGCATTTGTCTACTTTTTTATACGCCCACATGGAAATGTGGACGTATATTGCCGTCGGTCCGTTGGTTTGTCGGTTCGTCAACATTTCTTGTGAACACAAATCAACTGATTTTAATGAAATTTGGTGTGATCAATTATATTGATGAGATCTTGGTCAAGTTCGAATTTGACGATCTTTCAATGAGCGTTTTTTTAGTTATTGCCCTTGACTTTGGAAAAACGCGTCAAAATTTGTTTGTGAACACAATAGAGTCTACAGTTTTCAACTGATTTTAATGAAATTTGGTGTGATCATTTATATTCATGAGATCTTGGTCAAGTTCTAATTCTAATGAACGTTTTTTAGGAATGTTGATTTAGGAAGACGCATACAAATTTGTTTGTGAACACATTAGAGACTACAGTTTTCAACTGATTTTAATGAAATTTGATGTGTGATATTGATTTTTTAAAATTTGGTGGAATTTCTCAGCATAAATAACTGGCAGTAAATACATATATCAATGAATGCAAAATATTAAAATTTCTTTAATATGAGAAAATTCATACTGTAGTCACTAAAGACTGTTAAATCATTTCTGACAGCTGCCAGTGGGCGTATGTTACCTTGCCTGGCAAGCTATCTTTTTTATTCCAATTGTCGAGGTTGGGTTCTCAGTTTATTGTGTCATCCAAACTAGATGCTTTTGAAGAAATGAGGTCTAATGAAGTAAAACATCATCAAATTTGATTAAATGTGAATGTTTATATATATACATAGAGCTAGAGAAGAGTTTATGGGTCATATGAAGTTATCAGTGAACCCTGATAGTTTAAATCAAGATGCTACCTGGATACTAGTTGATTCTGATGGTGAGGAGGTATGTACCATCTAGTTTACAGACTTATATTGTACTATTTAACTAGCCAATGAAACTCAATATGCAAGAGAGCACTAAATAGTAAAAATAAGTCTGGACAAGTCAATAACTTTTTGGCATTTTATCATTCATGAAACTGTCTGACAGCTTTTTCGTTTTTATGAGTTATTATATTTCTTTAAAACCTAGCCCCAAAATTTCTATTGAAGACAAAATTA
>NW_008709379.1:5623338-5638897 GCF_000327385.1 Lottia gigantea
AGTAGTATCGTGTTAGAGCTGATAGTTTTAGTAAGTATCGTGTTAGAGCTGGTAGTTTTGGTAAGTTTCTGGTTAGAACTGATAGTTTTGGTAAGTATCATGTTAGAACTGATAGTTTTGGTAAGTTTCTGGTGAGAACTGATAGTTTTAGTAAGTATCATGTTAGAGCTGATAGTTTAGTAAGTATCGTGTTAGAGCTGATAGTTTTGGTAAGTATCGTGTTAGAGCTGGTAGTTTTGGTAAGTTTCTGGTTAGAACTGATAGTTTTAGTAAGTATCGTGTTAGAGCTGATAGTTTTAGTAAGTATCGTGTTAGAGCTGGTAGTTTTGGTATGTTTCTGGTGAGAACTTATAGTTTTAGTAAGTATCGTGTTAGAGCTGATAGTTTTGGTAAGTATCGTGTTAGGGCGGGTAGTTTTGGTAAGTTTCTGGTTAGAACTGATAGTTTTAGTAAGTGTCATGTTAGAGCTGATAGTTTTAGTAAGTATCATGTTAGAACTGATAGTTTTGGTAAGTTTCTGGTGAGAACTGATAGTTTTAGTAAGTATCATGTTAGAGCTGATAGTTTAGTAAGTATCGTGTTAGAGCTGCTAGTTTTAGTAAGTATCGTGTTAGAGCTGCTAGATTTGGTAAGTTTCTGGTGAGAACTGATAGTTTTAGTAAGTATCGTGTTAGAGCTGATAGTTTTGGTAAGTATCGTGTTAGAGCGGGTAGTTTTGGTAAGTTTCTGGTTAGAACTGATAGTTTTAGTAAGTGTCATGTTAGAGCTGATAGTTTTAGTAAGTATCATGTTAGAGCTGATAGTTTTGGTAAGTATCATCTTAAGTATTTGGTTATATTTATAAGATTAAAATTGATAGTTTTAGTATGGTTTTAGATATATTTTTATATTATTGCATTGTTTATATATTTATATATATTTATAGGTTCGGTGCAATATAGTATACATGAAACCAATGAGAGTGTATTATTAAAGATATTTGCCTTTACAACATGTTGGATAGATTTATTAGGCCGTGGTTTACAGACGTACTGTATGTCGAGATACAGACAATTAAATAAACGTATTGGTAAAATGATCAGGTTAGATTTTCAGATGCAGTTCTGCATTTATTTTATAATTTAAAAACAAGATTGGACAAATTGTAAAGAATTTTTTAATGTGAACAAGAAAAATACTTTCCACTTTTTTTTGCACAACTTCATTGTTTTGATTTGAAATTTCAATCTCAAACTATCTGTATCTGCAGATAGTCAGAGGACAGTCATATTGGATATGTTGTTTTCAACAATACCTAATGTTTAGTATGATTGGAACTATTTCTGGTCTTATTTTGTAGAGAAACAGTAGCTTTAGTATCAGATCATTGGTATAATTATAAAACATTAATATTACAACCAGCCCTATCAATAAATAGATTACAGAGTGAATTTGATCAGTTTTTTATGAGAGCTACTTACTGTATATTAGCTGCTGAGAGGTAAGGAATTAGAAATCATTTCTTTTTGTCATTAACAACATTCAATAAATTGTTTATTCAATGTACAACCTGCAAACGTAAATAATAGCTATGACGTCATCCTTTGTTCTATTCATCCATTATCTAGTATAATGTATGAGTGTTGTTAGTAATACGCACTAACTGTTCATTATTTGGTAAAAACTGTTCACTAACTGTCCATTATTTTCAACAAAGGGTCCATTATTTTCAAAAAGTGTCCATTATTTGTTAGTTTTTTTGGACATTTTTTTGGTATAACTTTCAAATTTGATGAATAAAATAAACAGAATATGAAATGTTGGATTTACATGAAACAAGCATACAAAACATATTTACAGTATTCACAAATAATTAAAATTTCAATTGGAAGGAGAAGTCTTTTGCTTCAAAGTTGAAACTGCAGTTACTTCAAGCCGAGTCAGAGATATTACTTTCTCTTGTTTGCAATTTACTAGGCCTTTTAATGAAATCAGTTTTGGATTTTTTGGGACGGAATTGAAGCTTGTAAAATAGAACTAACCACTGCTTGTTGCTCACCACTTGTTCTTTTGTAGAAACAGACAGCGTTTGATCTATGGTCTGTCTTTTCAACAATTAATTGTTCATCGCAATTATGTCCATACATGCGGGTAACTGCCGTTGACCTCAGAGAATAATTTGTATAGAAGCCTGCTCTCTCACACATTGATTTGATAGTTTTTTGAAGCAAATGGACACCTACTGGTATATCGCAGTACCATACATCAGATGTAGTATATTTTCTTGGTCTTAGGTACAGTGCCTGACATTTACCATTCTTCGGTCTGAAAAATCAAAATGCGACAATTTTATATAAAAAATTATTTTATGCACATTATTTATAATGCTTGTGTTATATTTGTGAAAAAACGCGGCATCGGCTAAAGGTAAATGTTACGTTTTGCAACGGAGATGATTCTGTTTGATATTAGGCGACATATATAGATAGATATTTTTGGTACAGCATTACAGAGCATCTTTCTGGTTTAGAAGTATCTTCATGTGCTCTGGTTGTTTTTGGAGAAACTTTCCTGTGTTTTAAACCCCCTCTGTTTGTTTTAGATACATCTTCAGTATATACCAAATATTTCCTGCCTTCTTCATCAACTTTTTCTTCAATTTGAGAGTTTTGACCAACTCTCAAGTCTCTATGCTCACTGTCTGCCCTCAATTGTTGCAATAGGGTATCTAACAGCTTTTGAGGTGTATCAGTCCCAAGGAAACCTCTTTCCCACAGCTCATCTTCTTGATTCATAGTTATTATATCAGCTTGTTTTCGATTGATTCCTATACCCTGCCTCGACAGTTCCTTCATCTTCCCATTAAGCACTTTTCTCATTTCACTGAATTCTTTGTCATCCAACAGGCTCATAAATAGTCCATTTTTCGAAGATGATGTTGTATTGCTATTATTAATTCATACAAGGTATTCGGATTATATTCGCCACCCTTCTCGTTTCGTACTTCTGCTACAAAATATGTAAGGTAGTGGTTTAAATCAGGCTTGCTTAATTCCAACAGATTAATGTCATTTCGAGATTGGTCACGGTGCTTGTACCATGAATGGAATAATCTGATAGCCCACTGTGTTTTTATTTCTGTTTTCTCTGAAAGTCCTTTGCTAACGATTGCACCTATGTCAGCTTTTTGCAAAGGTTTGCCAAACCTTGATGTGGTAGTATTTGCGGTCAATATATCCTTATTTTCAATTTCGCCAACACATTGTTCTTGTTTTTCTCCTGTTTATATTTCCGAAAAAAGGTCTGTCCGTATCTGAAGATCAGGATGTTCATACTCCATATTTGACGAATTTTGTACAATATTATCTATTGGATTATCCTCGGATGAATTCCTGTAGGTTGACTGTGTTAAAAAAATATAGTTTTCACTTGATGAAGACATTGTTTGTAGACTTTACACCTGTATCCTATAGTATGTGTGCCACGGTTTAGATCACAATCTGAACTCCCTTAACTTTTAATCAGCCAATGAGTTGTGTTGATTACAATTATTTTAACTTAGTTGGGCTATTATTTAAGTAAGATAGAGCACTCAAACTGTCTATTAAGCCAGAGAATGGGCAATATGAGGGGCGTATCCCTTACTTCAATTTGAAGTAAAAAATATTTAAGTGAACTAGAAAAGCAGGACATATTCCGGTATATGTGCTTTTATGTATCTTTTATGCATATTTTCTGGAAATTTACTTCTGCATTTGTGTTTGAGATCTTTATTATTTTTCTCTGGTATTGATCTAAAGATTTTCTTCTATTTTTAGGCTTGGCTCCTGGCAATTCATGACAAACATGCCCTTCACATGTGTATCATCAGATTGTATGTGGCAGTTATTATGGATACTGCATCAAGGTCAAGGTCATGAGTTAGATTTAGATTGTATACCATCAGTTGAAGAATGTAAGACATATCTTAAAGGTAAGTTGAAATTATTTAAATGATAATCATATCGAAACGTCCTAATCTTCTGCTACTGTTTAAATCAATGAGGAAGTATTAGTGCTCAATTTCCAAGTTTAGAGGATCTTTCACGCAACAAATCAATTTTATCAGCAGACATTACCTTTGAACTATCGATATATTATAATTATATATGTTTTAAGAATGTTTTTGTGAAAGTTTTCAGTCAGCAAGACATGTTTCTAGAATCATAAAATTCTCTATTCCCACTTTGAAAATATGACTTGCTTGTAAACTCTTTTAAATTGATACATAATTATATTGAAAAATACATTATTATTATTTATAATCTTGAAATGGTTGTAAGAGATTTCTATAACTTCAGAATATTTTTACATGTATTTATAGATTGTGACAGTAGAAATCAACTGATAGATAATCTTGTTAATTTACAATCATCAGAAACTATCTATTTACTATCAACTTTTGCTAATATGGCTGAAAGTAGACCTACCACTGAAATAGACTTTATACAAGCTATTACTTTGGAAGTATTTGAGGTATGTTACATGTATTTATATATCTGCATAATGGGAAATAATCAAGATGCAATCTGCAGTTCAACATCAAAATTAAAATCTACTTGCATCATTTTCTCAACATTAGCAAGTAAATGACATATTGATCTTCCAATCAAATACACAAAATGAACTATGTATATTGTAAAGAATCACATTGTAGAAATACATTGTAGTCGATCATGAATGTCTTGATGTCCATTTTATTTGTAGATCCTATAGATATACTGTTCTATCTAATTGACCTGTTCTGTTTGCAGATTGCTTATATATGTGATCATACTAGAGAATTCTGTTCTAAAGTAGGACGTGAATTAATAGCTGTTATTATAGATAAACATCCCTATACTTTCTCTGTTATATTACATGCTGTACAGAGTAATATAAAACAGATTGGTACAGTAAGTACGATATATACTTCATTCTTTTATTCAAGTACATAATAACATTTCAGAGGTTAGATTTCACAGGTACAGGTGTCTGCTGGGCAAAAAATAAAAGAACTGCACTGTCACGTACTAATGTCAATTTACGCATTTCACACAAAGGATATGTCTGGGACTTGAACTGCACATTCCCTTGAAAAATAAATGTGTATTTACAGATGTCTATATTTGTATTTCGTAAATTACCATTATATATCTTTATACCAACTGATCCTGATTTACAGCATTAAGATAACTATTATTATTTATTTTTTAATAAAGATGGCATAGCTGTGTATGAACTGATCCTGATTTAGAGAATTAAGATAACTGTATTATTACTTTTATACATCCACATGAAATAGGGGGCGTATATTGTCATCACCCACGTCTGTCCGTCCATTTGTCCACAATTGCTCGTAAACACTCTACAAAGTCCAATTCTTGACAGATTTTGACGAAACGTAGTGTGAGTGTTTGTAATCACCCAAGGATGAACCCTATTGAAAATCAGAAGAAAAGTTAGTATGAGTTTTTGTCATTGTTCTTAAAAACGCGTTCAAGTTTTAGCCTGTACACACTCTAGAAGACACTTGACAGATGTGGATGAAACTCAGTATCGCCTCAAAAAGTTCAAAAGAAGTGTATGACTGAAGGTTGAATATTTCATACTGGTAATTGTTACTGTTCTGCCAAATATTTTTATTTAAAATCAAAGCTGCCGGTGGGAGAATGTTACCTTGTCTGGCAATTTATCTGATTTGTTGATATTAGAATCAATTATATATTTCTATTTTGTATTTATAGATGTCTATATTTTTATTTCGTGAATTACCATTACACAACTGCATACCAACTGATCCTGATTTATTAATATTAAGACAATGGTTATTAAATTGTGATCTTCATACACATGAGAACCAGTTATCACGGTTAATATTATCCTATTTTAACTGGGATATTGACCAACAAGTAAGTATAAGAAGATATTTTGTTAGAGACTTCAATTCAATTCAGTGCATAATATCAGGACAACATATTCCTGTTCTTTTTATACGCCCACACGTAAGAGGGGCGTATATTGTAATCACCCCGTCGGTCCGTCCGTCCGTCCGTTCACATTTGGCTCGTGCTCACTCTACAGGCTACAGTTCTTTATGGATTCTTTTGATTTTTATTTTGTATGTCAATGTTGTTATGAAGATGATCCCTATTGATTTTCGTGATGATCGGATAATTTTTCACCGAAATATCGTGTCTGACTTGACGTTTTTCTCTATTAGCTATATTGTGCAACTCGTGCTCACTCTACAGGCTACAATTCTTTACAGATTCTTTTGATTTTTATTTTGTATGTCTATGTCGTTATGAAGATGATCCCTATTGATTTTCATGATGATCTATCGATTTTCATGATGATCGGATAATTTTGCACCGAAATATCGTGTCTGACCTGACGTTTTACTCTATTAACTATATTGTGCAACTCGTGCTCACTCTACAGGCTACAATTGTTTACAGATTCTTTTGATTTTTATTTTGTATGTCAATGTCATTATGAAGATGATCCCTATCGATTTTCGCGATGATCGGATAATATTTCACTGAAATATCGTGTCTGACTTGACGTTTCACTCTATTAGCTATATTGTGCAACCCTGTAGTCACTAAAGACTGTTTAATCATATCTGACAGCTGCCAGTGGGCGTATGTTACCTTGCCTGGCAAGCTATCTTTTATTTCTTATTAGAAATCAAGACTTCGTTTTGCATTCTATTTGATCTGTGGCACTGTTATGGCCGTGATGCAATAGCTAGTGTTCATGATTGATCAAACACTGACTGGACATTGTTGGAAAATTATTATAATGGTACCATATTGTACATTTGTGATTCAGTGGGAATTCTGACTTTAGAAAATAGTGTACAATGATATACTTATATACTTGTTTCAGAATGGTCCAATATTACCACTAAGATTACACAGACAGATAGCATTGTTATTAGTAGAGGTATATAGGAAATATATCAGTAGTAGAAATTCTAGTTGGTTGATAGGAGAGGGTATAAGACAGGTATATTTCTTACATTTTATTTTGATTGCGTAATAGCCTTAAATCCAGGGACATTATTTTTTGCAAGTGATTTCAAGTACGGAATATATCTTACACTTTAACATAATTTACCATTTTGAATTTTATTAAACTCCATTATTAGTTATGTTAGCAAATCAGCTAAATTTGATAAGTGGACTTGTGCATATAGAATATTGCTTCCAAACCATTGCACAATATCACATAGTTGATTTAAAAGTACAGAGGTGATACACACAAACATCTATGGAAATTCTAAACCATGATAAGCATAAGTTGACAAATTCGTGAAATAAGCTTGATCTATATTTCAGGTTGCTTCAGCAGTGAGACAGAATGCAACAGCAGAACAGAAGTTTAATAATTGGGCGTGGGATTTAGCATTACGTTTAAAACTACATGTTAACAATATGAATATGACTGGTGTGATATCAGAGTTTATTCCATGTAATCTAGATACAGAGGATTGGTTATTACCTGTTGTTAAAGGAATAAAACATAAAAATCCTATAGCTTGTTATCTTGGTCTGCTCATGTCAACCAGAACTCACAAGTAAGTTTAAATCATACACTAATTCTATGTCGTGCAATGTGTGTTGGTGATAATGATGTCACTGATCATTGGACAGTTAAGAATTTAAAAAGAGCAGATCATGGATGCAACCTTCAGTGTCTCATCTAATGACTTGATAATAATTATATGTTTTCATTACTATGATGATATGATGTATATATGTGTAATACTTCAGAAATACTGTTCAAGTGTAGTTTTGTGTACACCAGTTTATCAAGGCCTGTCAATAATCATATTACTAAAACATTTTTTTGAAAAAAGCAAAACTTGACAAAAAAAAAATTCTTAATATGATCAGAACTAGAAGAATTAATAACTGAATTAATGGTGATATTTTTCAGTGTAACAGAATTTGTCAGTGAAGGTCTGGATATTTTAGCATCATTAGTCACAGCTAACCAGTTTAGTGCTGTGATACATGTATTAAGTTCTGTGTGTCCATATTTTCTTTCTACACCAGCATATATAGTTGATAATGAAAGGTATGGCCTTACTGAAATTAGTTTGAATTTAAGCTTTGAACCGCTATATAACAAATAATGTAAAAGTTGAAATTCAAGCTAAACTTTAGGACTATTCATACCAAATTGTCTCACAGACATGCCTTATAGACTTTACTTTTATGTGATTTCCCTCAAGCAATTCTGCTAATTCATTTGAATCATTCTAAAAGACAAGATTTAAAACCATTTGTTAATGTTGGATATACAAATTGTATTATTTATCATTACTTTTGATGTCTTATTTTAGATTTATTAAGATATTACAGTCAACTTTATGGGCTGATGAAACATTATATAAAATGGCTAAATCTGTAATTATATCAGATTTTCCTGGTAGTGTTACAACACAGTTTGTCAACATGATACAGGTCAGCTTTTACATTTATTTAAAAAGTTCTTTCCCTTCTTAGTTATATGTATCAATGTGCAATTTTAGGTATACCTAGACTGTGTAGGATAGAATCTGATTATAGATTGCAGCAGTGTGATATATTTATATTATTATATTATAGAATGATGTTAACAATAAAAGAGAATTATATCAATGTAATCTAATGATATTGTTCTGGGTTCATGCTATTACTAAAATCAATAAATGGTACAATGACAGGTAACTATAGATTATATTAAAAATTACATGTATAAAATATTAAATTAATTTGTAATTTTCAAAGTAAAAAGCATCACAGAAATTTAAAAGTTCAGCAAAGCAATAATTTTTCTCCTTAAGTTTTAATCGCATAAGTCATAATATTTTACAAGTATTTGAACGTTTGTCTTTACTTCCAAGCTGTTATTAACATACATTCAATAGTGCATCTGTAATATATTTTGTAGACATCGTTGATATATTTTGAAGGAGTTGTTGATATATTTTATATAATAATTGTTGATATATTTTATATTATAATTGTTGATATATTTTATATAATAATTGTTGATATATTTTATATTATAATTGTTGATATATTTTATATAATAATTGTTGATATATTTTATATAATAATTGTTGATATATTTTATATTATAATTGTTGATATATTTTATATTATAATTGTTGATATATTTTATATAATAATTGTTGACATAATTTATATGATAATTGTTGATATATTTTATAGGAATTGTTGATATATTTTTTTAGGAATTGTTGCTATGTGTTAGATAAGATAATAGAAATTGGATTTACAATAGAAGGTTTGTTACCACAGATACAAGATATTATAATAGTCTGCTTCCAGGTATTATCAATGACTTTTACTAGCCGTTTTGAAACAAAATTTCCATCAGTCATAAAAAAAGCCAAATAGTGCTATCATTGTAAATTAAAACTAGGACTTGATATGATACCATAATCTCCTTGACAGAAACTATGAAACATCAAGAGAACAGCATTGAACATTAATTGTTGGTTACATATTTTTTAGTCGATATTTCTTGGTTGGGTGCTAGCATCGGGAATGATTCTAGTTCTATGAATTAACTTCAAAGCTGTTCTTCTAAGTAAAAAGGTAAGAGATGTGCATGCATGAGTCAAACTTACAAATTGTCTTTATTTTTTCAGAAATTTCTAAAAGAAAGCAATCAACAAGGTATGGTGTCGTCTGTGGTCAGTTGGATATCGTCTGGTGTTTATATTTATCAACCTTCATTATTAGAGAAGCATACAGAGTTTATATATCTAGCATACCTTGTCTTATTAGTAGAGAAAAACTATGAGGTGCAGTCTTTGATCTGGCCTGCTCTACAGGAAGAATTATATAATAACCAGCTGTCTACAGTTGATCAGGCTTTGAGGGTAAGCCTTATTTCTAATAAGAGCATCTTTAGTGGCTAAATAAGCATGTGACTTCAGTTGCTGAGAATTTAGAATGAAAGGACCAAATTTATTGTCTATCAGAGAATATTACTCTTTCAGCACTAAGTGTATGGTATATTGAAATATGTCATTTCTTACCTATGTTTCTTTATTTCCCATATTTGAGAAAGTTTCTTTATACCATTCAGGCAAATTTTTGAATGTGATTAGTAGATATTTAAAATACAGATCTTTTGTCTTTATGAATTGATATTTATTCTTTATTGTATTTCAGACTGCTATAGCCAAGTTGAAATTACAACAAGCCCCTGCTATAAATAAATTAAATATCTATCGGTGGGCACAGCAAGCTATTGATACACCTTATGATCATACATTACTACCATTGATATGGCAACAGTTCTTTTTATTATATCTTGGCAGGAATGCCTCAGAGCGAAGGTGAGATATTTAAACAAATTTATTTGGTTTGGATCGAAAAGTTAGTTAAGTAGTGCCAGAATTTACCGTATTGTAAACCAGAATGCTTGTCTATAATAGCCAATATTAAGGTATAGGAAGGACTCGGTTTCTTTTAATCTTTTCAAATCTGATATAAAATTTGGAAAAATATTTTTTTTTAATTACCGAATATAATGTCACTGATGCCAATTTGATTATAAGCTTATTTTATTGAGATGTGAATTTATGGAATTACTGACACAACAAAAATGAAGATCCAATGAATAATATTTACCTAATTTTGTGCATTGTAGTGTTCCTCAGAGAGCCAGTGTTGGTGAAAGGTTTTTCTCTAGTTTAAGTTATACTCCAATGTTGAAGAAGATGAGAAAAAGATTAAGTGATAGTATTGAATTATTGAAGAAAGATATAGAAGATAGTATTGCTCCACCAACAGATAGTGATGACAATCAACCTCCGCTCAAAATATTTACTCCCCAACAAATAGAACTTAAATTAAAGTTGTCAAAGTAAGTTGAATATTTATTATAATTGTTATATGTACTCTCAAAAATGAATCCGTCATTTTACAATTGCAAAATCCCGCAAAAACTATGCTTCATAATAGAAAAGTATTTACACAATACAAAACAATGATTTTGAAATTGGAACAGTTTTGTTAGGGACCAATTTTCCTTTAAATGGGGAATAATAATTTCATACATTGAAAGATTTTCAAAAAATGTTTTATAAAGTGTTTCTCATATTTGACATGTTTTTTTGCTTTAGATTATATAGTACTATGGTACTATGGTTAGAAGAACCAAGATTACACGATACCAATCTTTATTTACCTTCTTTACCACCTCAATATGATGCTAGTAGATTGTTATTACTCTTTCAAAATATACAGGTTAGTCAAATATACCTTGAACATAGATCTGTAACAATCAGAATGTCAGAGTTAGCAAAATAAAAATTTCTCTAATCTATGAAACATCTGAATCTTTTTAAAAAAGACTTTTATCATAATTTTATTCTGTTTTAGTCTGTCATTTTATAGAGCACTTCAAAAGAAAATTTCTTAAGTTAACTATGCACATCAAGGGATATCTAAATTTAAACCATAATAACCATTTTGTCACATATTTTTCACTTCCAAGAACTTAATCCAGTAAACTTCACAAATGTATTAATAAATGGATCTACAGATATTGTAACTAATATTGTAGGATCCATGGTTAGAGTTTGTAGATATACATGAGGTATATCATAATATTACTATACAAGGTCATGAATGGAAGAAATATTTAATCTGTAAACAACAGAGATCATCAACTATCTCACAACAACAGCCTCAAAATGGTAGGTTGTACATATATCTAGTAGTAAACAGCCGCAAAAACTCTAAATAAATCAGATTTCTGACATAAAAATTGGTTTTATTATATTTGTTCATGTGAGAAACATTTCAATATGTCATAATGACAGCTCAGCATCAGTTCATATAAGCAATGATTATTCTGGAGTCACTGGTGTCTATTTGCAGCAGGCATTTGACTAGACCTGATGAATATGTATTACCTAGTTTATTAGAAAAAAAGGTTAATAAAGGGTTAACTGAGCTCTCATTTCCTGAAATGAATTATTTCAAGAAATAAATAATAACAATACCTTAAGTTTTATTAAATTTTTAAGCCACAGAGAGAATATTAAAATATCTAAGAAAAGAAGATGGTATTAAACCTGCTCCTAGTTTAGTTAATCTTTATCCAACTGTTCCCGATATAGATATTACAATATTACAAGATAAATCAGCTTTATTGCATTTGATTAATGCTGATATTTCTATTATTAAACAACATGCCAGGTGAGTAACCTTGTTACTTAATAAATAATGATATTTCTATTATTAAACAACATGGCAGGTGAGTAACCTTGTTACTTAATAAATAATGATATTTCTATTATTAAACAACATGGCAGGTGAGTAACCTTGTTACTTAATAAATAATGATATTTCTATTATTAAACAACATGGCAGGCGAGTAACTTTGTTATTTAATAATTAATGATATTTCTATTATTAAACAACATGCCAGGTGAGTAACTTTATTACTTAATAAATAATGATATTTCTATTATTAAACAACATGCCAGGTGAGTAACTTTATTACTTAATAAATAATGATATTTCTATTATTAAACAACATACCAGGTGAGTAACTTTATTACTTAATAAATAATGATATTTCTATTATTAAACAACATGGCAGGTGAGTAACTTTGTTACTTAATAAATAATGATATTTCTATTATTAAACAACATGCCAGGTGAGTAACTTAATTACTCAATAAGTAATGATATTTCTATTATTAAACAACATGCCAGGTGAGTAACTTTGTTACTTAATAATTAATGATATTTCTATTATTAAACAAAATGCCAGGTGAGTAACTTTTTTACTTAATAAATAATGATATTTCTATTATTAAACAACAAGCCAGGTGAGTAACTTAATCACTTAATAAGTAATGATATTTCTATTATTAAACAACATGCCAGGTGGGTAACTTTATTACTTAATAAATACTGATATTTCAATTATTAAACAACATGCCAGGTGAGTAACTTTTTTACTTAATAAATAATGATATTTCTATTATTAAACAACATGCCAGGTGAGTAACTTTATTACTTAATAAATAATGATATTTCTATTATTAAACAACATGGCAGGTGAGTAACTTTATTACTTAATAAATAATGATATTTCTATTATTAAACAACATACCAGGTGAGTAACTTTATTACTTAATAAATAATGATATTTCTATTATTAAACAACATGGCAGGCGAGTAACTTTGTTATTTAATAAATAATGATATTTCAATTATTAAACAACATGACAGGTGAGTAACTTTATTACTTAATAAATAATGATATTTCTATTATTAAACAATATGGCAGATGAGTAACTTTATTACTTAATAAATAATGATATTTCTATTATTAAACAACATGGCAGATGAGTAACTTTATTACTTAATAAATAATGATATTTCTATTATTAAACAATATGGCAGGTGAGTAACCGTTTTACTTAATAAATAATGATATTTCTATTATTAAACGACATGCCAGGTGAGTAACTTTTTTACTTAATAATTAATGATATTTCTATTATTAAACAACATGACAGGTGAGTAACGTTTTTACTTAATAAATAATGATATTTCTATTATTAAACGACATGCCAGGTGAGTAACTTTTTTACTTAATAATTAATGATATTTCTATTATTTAACAACATGACAGGTGAGTAACTTTTTTACTTAATAATTAATGATATTTCTATTATTAAACAACATGACAGGTGAGTATTTTTTTTACTTAATAAATAATGATATTTCTATTATTCAACGACATGCCAGGTGAGTAACTTTTTTACTTAATAAATAATGATATTTCTATTTGTAAACAACATGCCAGGTGAGTAACTTTATTATTTAATGAATAGTGATATTTTATTATTCAACGACATGCCAGGTGAGTAACTTTATTACTTAATAAATGATGATATTTCTATTTGTAAACAACATGCCAAGTGAAAAACTTATACATCTTTTGAATATGAAGTGTAAATGGTCCACTGAATTATTATATTTTTCAGTTTGTTTTCAAGTCGTATATCTAGACATTGTGGAGCAGATTTAAGTTATATAGATTTACTACCATCATTATATTCTAATCAGTGGAAACAGGTAAACAAATTCATAAATGATTATTGAATGGAAAGGAACTTTAAAATGCAAAAATGTATTGGATTTTTGGTGACATGATTTTTGTCTTAAGCAATAAGCATGTTTATTTCTAGCAAAATATTGTGTTTCAGTTACCCATATCACATAACATAATTTAGATTACATAGATTACATTTCTATGTTAAGAAAGTTATAGAAATTAAAATTGAATTGTATCAGGGGTGAAAAGATAGTTATAGTTATTTGAAAATTATCTACTACACTGAAATAGGATCATTTCGTTTATTATAGGTAATGATTCCTATTGAATGTAAAAGTAAAGTGAATCCTCTACATAGATGTTCTAACCCAGCTGTTGTTCAAGTTAGAGTGAGTTTTTTCAAACTAGTTTGTCTTTCTAAATACAATAGAAAATTTTAATGTTAAAAAATCATTATAAGAAAGAGAACATCCAAAATTACATGATACAACACTTTTGCTAACTAAATTAAGCTTATATTAGACATAACCAAATTTATTAAGCACATGTACAGAATGCATTTTAAATTTGTATTAAGATTGAAGAAAGAGAGAAGAATGAATTGATACAAAGGCAGATAGATGAAAATAGAGCTGAATATAAACAAATGATGATAGAAGGTCTATTACCACCACCACAGAATGTGTGTATAGCTGCTGTTCATGTTGAAAATGCTATCACGTAAGTTTTAATTCTTTGCTATTATATAATGTTGACACGTGATTTGAAATTTTATAGTAGCCTACCTGCTTTATTGACTATATTCAATATTATTCACAGATATTAATTAAATAAGGATGTAGGTATTACTGTGACTAAAATACCAAATGCCCATAATACCGTGTCCAGAATACCTTGTGCCTATATTACTGTGACTGAAATACGGTGTGCTTGAATTACTGTGACCAGAATACCTTGTGGCCGTATTACTGTGACCAGAATACCTTGTGCCTGTATTACTGTGACTACAATACCTTGTGCCCATATTACTGTGACTAAAATACTGTATGCCCATATTACTGTAACCAGAATACTGTGTGCCCGTATTTATTGGACCAGAATACCTTGTGCCCATATTACTGTGACTAAAATACCATATGCCCATAATACCGTGTCCAGAATACCTTGTGCCTATATTACTGTGACTAAAATACTATGTGCCCGTATTACTATGACCATAATACTGTGTGCCCATATTACTGTGACCAGAATACCTTGTGCTCATATTACTATGACTAAAATACCATGTGCCCGTATTACTGTGACTGAAATACGGTGTGCCCAAGTTACTGTGACTAAAATACCTTGTGCCCATATTACTGTGACTAAAATACTTTGTGCCAATATTACTGAGACTAAAATACTCTATACCCGTATTACTGTGACTAAAATACCATGTGCCTGTATT
>NW_008709379.1:5638947-5640278 GCF_000327385.1 Lottia gigantea
TTAGAACTGATAGTTTTAGTAAGTATCGTGTTAGAGCTGATAGTTTTAGTAAGTATCGTGTTAGAGCTGGTAGTTTTGGTATGTTTCTGGTGAGAACTTATAGTTTTAGTAAGTATCGTGTTAGAGCTGATAGTTTTGGTAAGTATCGTGTTAGGGCGGGTAGTTTTGGTAAGTTTCTGGTTAGAACTGATAGTTTTAGTAAGTGTCATGTTAGAGCTGATAGTTTTAGTAAGTATCATGTTAGAACTGATAGTTTTGGTAAGTTTCTGGTGAGAACTGATAGTTTTAGTAAGTATCATGTTAGAGCTGATAGTTTAGTAAGTATCGTGTTAGAGCTGCTAGTTTTAGTAAGTATCGTGTTAGAGCTGCTAGATTTGGTAAGTTTCTGGTGAGAACTGATAGTTTTAGTAAGTATCGTGTTAGAGCTGATAGTTTTGGTAAGTATCGTGTTAGAGCTGGTAGTTTTGGTAAGTTTCTGGTTAGAACTGATAGTTTTAGTAAGTATCGTGTTAGAGCTGATAGTTTTAGTAAGTATCGTGTTAGAGCTGGTAGTTTTGGTATGTTTCTGGTGAGAACTTATAGTTTTAGTAAGTATCGTGTTAGAGCTGATAGTTTTGGTAAGTATCGTGTTAGAGCGGGTAGTTTTGGTAAGTTTCTGGTTAGAACTGATAGTTTTAGTAAGTGTCATGTTAGAGCTGATAGTTTTAGTATGTATCATGTTAGAGCTGATAGTTTTGGTAAGTATCATCTTAAGTATTTGGTTATATTTATAAGATTAAAATTGATAGTTTTAGTATGGTTTTAGATATATTTTTATATTATTGCATTGTTTATATATTTATATATATTTATAGGTTCGGTGCAATATAGTATACATGAAACCAATGAGAGTGTATTATTAAAGATATTTGCCTTTACAACATGTTGGATAGATTTATTAGGCCGTGGTTTACAGACGTACTGTATGTCGAGATACAGACAATTAAATAAACGTATTGGTAAAATGATCAGGTTAGATTTTCAGATGCAGTTCTGCATTTATTTTATAATTTAAAAACAAGATTGGACAAATTGTAAAGAATTTTTTAATGTGAACAAGAAAAATACTTTCCACTTTTTTTTGCACAACTTCATTGTTTTGATTTGAAATTTCAATCTCAAACTATCTGTATCTGCAGATAGTCAGAGGACAGTCATATTGGATATGTTGTTTTCAACAATACCTAATGTTTAGTATGATTGGAACTATTTCTGGTCTTATTTTGTAGAGAAACAGTAGCTTTAGTATCAGATCATTGGTATAATTATAAAACATTAATATTACAACCAGC